>NC_135328.1:160517521-160820551 GCF_023851605.1 Tamandua tetradactyla
GGGTGATTCCTTCCTGCACCATCCAAGGCTTGGGCTGAGCAGCAAGTGCTGAGATGAGGTATGCTGAGCTGCTTGGGCCATGCTACGTTGAGCTTTCTCATTTTAGCATCCAGCCAATTAAACTAAACATCACTCATTGCAGGAGGCAGCTACTCCCTGTAGCTGACTGCATGCAATCACGACAGATGAGCTTCATGTGCCAATGGCTCATGTCCACAGTAACAAACTAGGCACCTTCACCTGGCCAAGTTGACACCTGAACCTAACTACCACAACCTCCTAAATTTAGTGCTAGCCTTGGTTTGGTAGGGAATTCTTAACAAACCAAGTTCAAAAGGAGACCTTCCATACAAATACAAGCAATACAAAATCTTAGATGAGTGAGGGAAATCAACTTTCAAAATAAAGTTATCTAGAGAATCAAATACCTTAAAGTCAGCTGAGAATCACAAGCACATGAAGGTACAAGAAAAACGGCCCACCCATGATCAAATTAAAATCATAGAGGATGTACAGATGTGGAAGAACTAATCAAAGATGTCCATATAAATGTCTGTAATAAGATCATTGGGTTGGCTAAAGACAAAGGATATCAAAAAGACATTAGAGAGGGCCTTCGGCGGCGGCTATGGGAGCGGTGGGCGCGGGCATGGTGGACTGTCACTGCCACGTCTCCACCCTCGAGTTTGACCAGGATCTGGATGATGTGTTGGAGAAAGCCAAGAAGGCCAATGTTATGGCTCTTGTGGCAGTTGCTGAACATTCGGGAGAATTTGAAAAGATTATGCAACTCTCAGAAAGGTGCTACGTCTAATTCAGATTTTCAAGTGTGCTAATAAGGAGGTGGTTCTAAGGTACAGTGGCTTTGTCTTGCCATGCTTAGGTGTTCACCCAGTTCAAGGGCTCTCACCAGAAGATCAAAGAAGTGTCACATTCGAGGATTTGGATATCGCTTTGCCCATTATTGAGCATTATAAGGATCAGTTGTTGGCAATTTAAGAGGTTGGGCTAGATTTCTCCCCCAGATTTGCCAGCACTGATGAACAGAAGGAAGAGCAAAGAAAAGTGCTAATCAGATGGGTCCAATTAGCCAAAAGACTAAATTTGCCTTTGTGCCGACAAGGTGCTGTTGCATGCATTTGACGGTCGGCCATCTGTAGCCATGGAAGGAGTAAGTGCTGGGTACTTCTCGATTCCTCCTTCTGTCATAAGAAGTGGATAGCTACCGCCCTGCCCTGGTCCCCATCTGCCCTTCCAGCCACGACAGTGAGGGGAGCAGAGCGGTGCCTTCTGAATGGCTTTCGACAGTGTCACAGCAAAGCCCCATGACAGAGGGTGGACAGAGGTGTTGCCTCTGTATTCACAGATGAAGAAATGGAGTCACTTGTCTGGGGTCCCCAGAGTGCCATGGCTGGTGCCTGGTGGCAAGGACTGCAGCCCGTGTCTCTGGACTCCTAGGCAAGGTCTCCCTCCTTCTGGAGGTCCAGAAGGTCTTCTCAATCCTTTGACGCCAGGTCCTGACTCATCCCAGGGATTTTGGTCCCACATTGCCAGAGAGACTTAACATCACACACAGGATCCTTAACTTCCTCCCGGAAGGAATGGATGTCCCAGGACTCGATGACTCTCAAGACTGGCCTGGGCTGAGCTGCGAGTGCTGAGATGAGGAATGCCGAGCTGCTTAGGCTGTGCTACATTGCGCTCTCTCATTTAAGCACCAGCCAATTAAGTCAAACGTCACTCATTGCAGCAGACACGCCTCCTAGCTGACTGCAGACGTAATTGGCAACAGATGAGGTTCATGTACCATTGGCTTATGTCCACAGCAACAAGACTAGGTGTTAAACGGGTCTCCGGGTCCAGGCTGAGGACCAAACCACTGCATAATTCTTATGGGGAAATCAAATTCTGAACCCCAGCAAAGGTTTGTGGTGATTTGGATGCTGAGGAGAGGCCCCAAATCATAATCCAGACCCCACAGCGGCTGCTTTGCTCAAATTGGAGGCCCTTGACCGGCACCTGCCCACATTGCCCTCCCATCCTGCCCAGCAGCCCCTGACCCTTTGTGAGAGTTAAGTTCATGTTCCAACTTGGCCGGGTGATGGCAGCTCGTTGTTTGGTCAAGAAAGGACTGGCCCAGTCATTACTGTGAGGATATTTCATGGATTTAAGTCATCAGTCAGTTGATTGCATCTATGACTGATTGCATCTGCAATCAACAAAGAAGATTGCCTTCAGCAAAGATAGAACTCTCATACAATCAGTTGAAGACCTTAAAGGGAGGATTTCAGCAGTCAGAAGGGAGAATTTCCATCTCTAATTCAGCCAGCCACCTTCTCTGGGAAATTTGTCAAAACCTTCACCAGAGTTTCCAGCTTGCAGACTGCCCCACAGAATTTGAACACATCAATCCCCACAGTAGCATGAGACAATTTCTATAATGTCTCAAAATATTTACATATATATATATATCTTGCAAGTTCTGTTTCTCTGGACAGCCCTGACTGATACATCCCTTGTGGGGGTTTGAAGCTGTATGTACCCCAGAAACACATGTTTTTCTTTTTTTTATATATATTTATTAATTAAACTTAAAAACAAATGAACAAAAACATTCTCAACATATGATCATTACATTCTACATATATAATCAGTAATTCAAAATATCATCACATGGTTGCATATTCATCCTCATGATCATTTCTTGGAACATTTGAATCAATTCAGTTAAAGAAATAAAAAAGACAACAGAAAAAGAAATAAAATGAAAACAGAAAAAAAAGATTATACATATCATACCCCTTACCCCTCGCTTTCACTGATCACTAGCATTTCAAACTAAGTTTATTTTAACATTTGTTCCCCCTATTATTTATTTTTATTCCATATGTTCTACTCATTTGTTGACAAGGTAGATAAAAGGAGCATCAGACACAAGGTTTTCACAATCACACAGTCACATTGTGAAAGCTCTCTCATTATTCAATCATCCTCAAGAAACATGACTATTGGAGCACAGCTCTGAATTTTCAGGCAGTTCCCTCCAGGCTCTCCATTACATCTTGAAGAACAAGGTGATATCTACTCAATGCATAAGAATAACCTCCAGGATAACCTCTCCACTCTGTTTGGAATCTCCCAGCCATTGACGCTTTGTCTCATTTCACTCTTCGCCCTTTTGGTCGAGAAGGAAAAAACATGTTCTTAATTGTAATCCATTCTTTTGGATGTGAACCTTCCTGATGAGGTGACTTCAATTAAGATTGACCCAGCTGAATCAGGATGGGTCTTAGTCCTATTACTGGGTCCTTTTAGAGAAGGTCACAGAGAAAGAAGACACGAGGAGCCAGAAGCCAGAAGCTGGAAGACAAAGGAGAGAATATCGTCATGTGACAGAAAAACCGAGGTGCCCCAAGGGTCACCGGCAGCCAGCCCCAGAGCACCCCAGTCTTTGGGGAGGAAGCATCGCTTTACTGATGCCTCAGTTTTGGAATTCTCCCAGCCTCAAATCTGGGAGCCAATAAATTAAATCCCTGTTGTTTTAAAAAAAAAAAAAAAAAGACATTAGAGCAGCATAAAGAAGAATTTGAAAACATAAATAGAAAAATAGCAGATCTTGTAGGAATGAAGGATACTGTAGGTAAAATTGAAAATATACTAGAGACACACAACAGCATATTTGAAGAGGCAGAAGAAAGAATAAGTGAACTAGAGGAGTGGGCTGAATTTGAACATGCAAAAGAACAGATTGTGAAAGTGATGGAAAAAATTGAACTGGATCTCAGGGAATGATGGACAACACAGAGTGCACAAATATAAGAATCATTGGTACCCCAGAAGAAGAGAAGAGTAAAGGACTAGGAAGATTATTTGCTAGGCTGAAAAAGCAGTCAGGAGAGAGAAGTCTGGAGGAAGCCACAGAACTAAAGGGCAACTTAAAGGACAAAAAGAGAGGGAGAAAGATACATAGATCTGACAAATAAAAACCAAAGGAGAATATGGTACATTCAAGAAATGCCATACAGTAATAAGGTTGAATGTAAACTGACAAAACTCACCAATTAAAAGGTGAAGATTGGCAGATTGGATTAAAAAGTATGAGCCACTTATATGCTGTTCACAAGATATTTATCTTAGATTCAAGGATACAAATAGCTTGAAAGTGAAAGAATGGAAAAATATATTCTACACAAGTTGTAATAAAAAAAAAAAGCAGGAGAGCAGGCCATGGTGGCTCAGCAGGCAGAGTTCGCGCCTGTCATGTTGGAGACCTGGGTTCAATTCCCACTGTTTGCCCATGCAAAAAAAAAAAAAAAGCACAAGAAGCTATACTAATATAAGACAAAATAGACTGTAAATGCAAAATTGTCATAAGAGACAAGAAAGGACACTACAAATAATAAAAGGGCAATTTCTTCACTAAGAAGCAATAAGAATCGTAAGTGTTCATACATTCAGTCAAAGACCTCCAAAATACATGTGGCAAATGTTGGAAAATGGAAGGGAGCAATAGATGTTTCAACAATAACAGCGGGAGACTTCAAAAAACCACTCTCTTCTATAGATAGAACAATCAAACAGAGAATAGATAAGGAAATAGAGAACCTAAACAATGTGATAAATGAATAAACCTAACAGACATATATAGATAATTACACCCCAAAACATCAGGACATACATTCTTTTCTAGTGCTCATGGAATATTCTCCAGGATAGATCATATGCTGGGGCACTAAAAAGTTCCTAAAAATTTTTAAAGATTGAAATTATTCAAGGAACTTTCTCTGACCATAATGGAAAGAAGCTGGATATCAATAACTACCAAAAAAACAGATCTTTCACAAATATTTGAAAATTAAATAAAATTAAAGTTTAAAGCAGAAATGAATTAACTGGAGAACAAAAATAAGCAAACAAAAAACAACAGAAAGAATCAGTAAAACCAAAAGTTGGTTCTTCGCAAAAATCAAATAAAATTGATGGACCCTTAGCTAGGCTGACAAAGATAAAAAGGGAGCAGACACAAATAAATAAAATAAGAAATGACAGGATGGCTCATTACCACCAACTCTAAAGAAATTTTATAAAAAATCATAAGGAATACTATAAATAACTATATGCCAACAAACTAGACAGCTCAGATGAAATGTCAAATTTCTAGAAAAACATTTAAAAACCTACACTGAAATGAGAAGAAACAGAAGACATCAGTTAAAGAGATTCAATCAATCATCAAAATTCTATGAAGGAAAGCTCAGAGCCAGATGGCTTCACAGGGGAATTTTACCAAACATTCCAAAAAGCACTACCACCATTCCTGATCAAACTTCCAAAAAAACTGGAGGAAAAGGAATACTACCTAACATTTTATGAAGATATAATCACTCTAATATCAATGCTGAATAAAGATACTGCAAGAAATAAAAACTACTAGACAATCTTCCTAATGAATATAGATCCAAAAATTCTCAACTTAAGGGCAGGCCACGGAGGCTTAGTGGTAGAGTTCTTGCCTGCCATGCCAGAGACCTGGGTTCAATTCCCAGTGCCTGTCCATGCAAAAAAAAAAAAAAACAAAAATTCTCAACTAAATATTAGCCAGTTGAATCCAATAGTACATAAAAAGAATTATATACTATGACAAAGTAGAGTTTATTCCAGACAAACAAGTGTGGTTCAACAAAAGAAAATCACTCAGTGTAATACAGCATATTAGCAAGTCTAAAAGGAAAAATCACATGATTATCTCCACTGATGGTAAAAAAAGCATTCAATATTCTTTTCTGATAAAAACACTTCAAAATGTAGGAATCGAAGGAAAGTTCTTCTGTATCACAAAGAGCATATATGAAAAACCCAGGACCAGCAACACACTCAATGGTAAGGGACTGAAAGCGTTTCCTCTGAGATTGGGAATGAGACATGATGCCCACTGTCACAACTATTATTCAACATTGTGCTAGTAAGTTCTAGCTAGAGCAATCAGGCAAAAATAAGGAATAAAAGGCATCCAGATTGGAAAGAAAGTAGTAAAGCCTTCATTATTTGCAGATGACAACATCCTATACTTGGGAAATCCTAAGAAATTTATGAAAAAGCTATTTGACTTAACAAACAAATTCAGCAAACTGGTGGGATACAAGATTAATGTGCAAAAATCTCTATACAAGTAATGACCTAAGTGATGAGAAAATTAAGAAAATATTTCCATTCATGATAGTAATTACAAGAATCAACTATCTAGGAATAAACTTAATCAGGAATGTAAAGGACCTGTGCATAGAAAACTACAAGTCATTGATAAAAGAAATAAAAGATCTAAATAGGTGGAAAGACATTCTGTTTTCATGGATAGGAGTTGATATTGCTAAGATGTCAATTCTACCCAAATTGAACTCCAGATTCCACCCAATAGCAAACAAAATCCCAACAACCTATTTGAAGGCTTGAAAAGCTAGTTACCAAATTTATTTGGAAAGAAAAGTGGCCATGAATAGCCAAAAGCATACTAAAAACAGAAGAAGAAAGTGGGAGGACTTACACTTTCTGAATTTAAAGCAGATTATAAAGCACAATGGTCAAAACAGCATGTTATTAGCACAAAGATAGAAATGTTGATCAATGGAGTTGAGAGTTTGGAAATAGTCCCCAAGGTCTATGGTCAATTGATCTTTGACAAGTCCCCCAAATCCACTGAACTGGGACAGAATAGTCTCTTTGATAAATAGGACTGGGAGAACTAGATATCCATAGTCAAAAGAATGAAAGAGGACCCTATCACACACCCAATACAAAAATTAACTCAAAATATAAGAGCCAGTATGATAAAACTTCCTAAATGAAATATTGGAAAACATCTTCAAGACCTAGTAACAGGAGTTATCTCCTTAGACCTCACAAGCAACAAAAGTAAAAATAGATAACTGGGAACTCCTCAAAATCAAATACTTCTGTGCCTCAAAGAACTCTGTCAAAAAGTGAAGAGGCAGCCATTACAAAGGGAGAAAATATTTGGCAACCATATATCTGATAAGAGTTTAATATCCAGTGTATATAAAGAAATCATACAACTCAACAAGACAAACAAAAGAACAAAGAACCCAATTATAAAATAGACCAAAGATATGAATAGATATTTTTCCTGTGAGGAAATACAAATGGCTAAAAAAGTACATGAGAAGATGTTCATCATCATTAATTAAAAGGGAAATGTAAATCAAGACCACACTGAGATATCATCTCTCAAATATATGAATGGCTGCTATTAAACAAATAGGACACCGCAAATGGTAGAGAGCATGTGGAGAAATTGGAAAACTTATGCATTGCTGGTTGAACGTATAATGGAATAGCCACTATGGAAGACAGTTTGGCATTTCCTGAGAAACTAAATATGGGGTTGCCCTCTGATCCAGCAATACCACCATTTGGTATATACCCAGGAGAGCTGAAAAAAGTGTCACAAATGGGCAAATGCATATAACTGTTCATAGCAGCATTATTCACAATTGCCAAAATATGGAAACAACAAAGTGTCCATCAACAGATGAGTGGATAAACAAAATGTGATGTATACATATGATGGAATATTATGTGGCAGTAAGAAGAAATGAGGTCCTGAAGCGTGTGACAACTCAGATGGAACTTGAGGATATAATGCTGAGCAAAATAAGCCAGAAACAAGGGATATGATTTCGTTAACATGAATTCTTGAAAGTGTAAATTTAGAATCTGAAAATGTAGAATATAGGGGACCTAGAGATAGACAGGACTGGATAAGGGGGAATGGTTATCTAATATGTACAGACTAGGTAACGAGATTGAACTAAAAAGTATGGGAATGGATAGAGGTGATAGGGGTTCATTAGTGGGTTTGTAAGTAATAGTGCAATACTGAAGGTGGATATGAACGGCAGGGGTTGTTTAGAGCCATACACCTCACTGATTAGTACCACAAAGACAAATAAGTTCTTGTATGTACTGCTTCAAAAGAATGAATTTTGTAAAAATAATAATAGAAGGGTATGTGGAAAAATAACATTTTCATACCATGGTCTATATTTAACAGGAATATATCACCAGTTCTGCAACAATAATTGGGGGTGGGAAAAGAGTTAAGGGGAGTTTTGGATTTTTCTTTTGGTGTTAGTGCTTCTGTTCTTTTTCTATTTAGAGCAATGAAAATATTCTAAAATTGAGAGTGATGATGATTTTACAAGATTATTTATTTTGGATAGGATATATGCTATATAACAGTCAACAAAATTTTCAGATTCTGAAAAAATAAATAAACAGAAAGATTCAAATGCTGGAGAAAATGTGGAGAGAGGAGTACAACTATTCAGTGTTGTTAGGATAGCAGAATGGGGCAGCCCCTCTGGAAGATAATGTAGTGGATCCACAGGAGGCTAAAAATAGGGTCACCAGATGATTAGGCAATCCTGTTACTCAGAATATATTCAAAAGAACTGGAAACAGGGACTTGAATAGACATCTGTACACTGATGTTTATGATGTCATTATTCATGACACCAAATGGATGGAGGTGGCCAAAGCGTACATTGGCTTAGAAACAGAAGAGTGAACTGTGATGTATACATATGATGGAGTACTGTGTAGCTACAGAAAGCAATGAAGTCATGAGGCATGCAACAAGGTGAATGAACTGAAATAGATTCATACATCTATGGGCCAATATATTTTCAGCAAGGGTGCTAACTACATGCAATGGGGAAAAAATACCTCTTTCAACAAGTGATGTTGGGAAACCTAGATATACACACGCAAAAAAAAAATCATAATGGATCAAGGACCTTAATATAACAGCTTAACTCTAAAACTCTTAGAAGATAACATGGTGGCAAACCTTCATGACCTGGAATTTGGTAATGGATTCTTAGATATGCCACAAAATTACAAGCAATGAATGAAAAAAATAGATAAATTCAAATTCATTAAAAATGTAAAATTTTGTGTATCAAAGGACATTATAAAGAGAGTGAAAAGACAAACTGACTGGGATAAAATGGTTGCAAGCCATATATGAGATCTAGATTTAATATCTAGAAAATATGATGAACTTTTACAATGGAACAATAAATAATTAACCCAAATTTAAAAAATATGGGAAAAGGAATTGAATAGACACTTCTCCAAAGAAGATATACAAATGGCCAATAAAAATGTGAAAAGATAGTTGACATCATTGGTCATTAGGGAAATGCAAATCAAAAGCATAATGAAATTCCACTTTACACCCTCAAGGATGACTATTATTTTTTAAAATACAAAATATGGAGAAGATATTGAAAAATTGGAGCTCTAGTGAATTGCACATGGGAATGTAAAATGGTGTAACCATTGTGGAAAGCACTACAGAGTTCCTCAAAAAGTTAAATATAGAACCAGAGATTCTACTTCTGGGTATATACCCAATAATGTGAAAACTGGGTTTCATATAGATTCTTGTATATCAATGTTTATAACAGCATTATCAACAGTAGCCAAAAAGTAGAATCAATCCAATTGTTCATTATCAAACGAATGGATAAACAAAATGTAAGACAGAATGAAGTTCTGAGACATGCAACAACATGGAAGGATCTTAACATGTTATGCTCAGTGATACAAGCAAGATACATAGGGACAAATACTACATGATGTCACTTATAAGAGATGTCTAGATATAATGAATTCATAAAGATGGGAAGTAGATTTGAAATTACCAGGGAATGGGTGAGAAGGGAAGTGAGAATGTGCTTCGTGGGTGCAGGGTATTTGTAAATAAAAATTAATTTTAAAAAAAGACATAAAAAATTGGAGTGGAGCATAATGGCAGATCTTGGTAAGAAGGGAGGTTCATTGAATCTTTTTTTTGTCAGGTAAACCTGCAGTGGCCACCCCTGAGGAAGCAGCCCTTCCGATCCTAACTGAAGAGATTAACTCTGTTTTGACAGACAAACCTGTAAAAGAACCCCCTGAGATAGCTGACTTGCAAGACTTCACGAATTCCTCTCAGTACCCATCCCCACCACTCTGGTCTGCATCCAGCTCATAAACTAGACTGAAATCCCAGCAAGCCCCAAAAGGTAAGGTATAAAATATGACCCATGAAGAGGTATGCTACACTCAGAAGAACTGCATGAATTTCTTTCAATGTATAGAGACAGAAATCAGGGGAACATGTGTGAGAATGGATATTAACAGTGGAAGAAACATAAAGTTAGACTTTAAAAACTTATGGATTCAACCTGCTGGGTCTTGAACTTGCTTGAGACCCAGACCCCTCTTTTCTTTCCAATCTCTCCCTTCTGGAATGGAAATGTTTATACTATGTCTCACCATTGTGTATAGTCTTGGAAGCCAATTCCATAGGCAAGAGGGCTCTTCTTAGCTCTCTCTTTTCTGGGTTTTCTGTGGAAACTTCTAGGGGGGTCTTTGGGAGAGTTTATTGCTCTCTTGAAGCCACCAGTCTCTTCTTAACTGCTTACCATCAAAATCCCCACTGCTTTTCTAGAGCTTCTTTAAGCTTAAACTTCCCCACATTCTGTTCTAACTAAAGTCAGTTCCCTTAGGAAGGGCTTCAGATCTTTCTTTTTTTATTGCCTGCCTCTTCCCCCCGGGCAAAACCTCTGTACCTCTACTCCAGAGCTAAGGTTGTGGACAATGGTTCACTTCTCCTGGATTAACATTCCTATTTTATGAGCAGGACTCTGTTTTAAGGGTGAGTGAAGGGGGAGTTTATTGGTGCCCCAGCAGTCTAAGCCTGAAGGTTTGAATGAACTCTTCCACCCTACAAGTGGAGGATGGGTAGAAGAGATCTCTGAACTTCTCAGCTGCTCTTACCTAAAATAGAGCTACTGTAGCTTGGAGTTGGGGGAAAAGGTGATAAATGCTGGCAGACTTTCCCTTCCTTGGAAAGGAGATTCCCTGACTCTCAACTTGGAGTTGTGGGGAAAGGGATCCCATGCTCTTGGCTACACTCACCCAGCATGGAGCTCCCATTATGCAGAGTTGCAAGAGGGAAGGAATGGGTTATGGCTCAATAATCACCACGTATCTATTACTGAGATTTAGTATTTTTTTTAATAAATTTCATTTGCTGCATGCCCTAAGGACTATTAACAGGCCTTTTAAATGGGTAGATATAAAAAAAAATCACAGCCTATATGTTTTAGTTTGTGAAAGCTACCAGAATGCAGTATACCAGAAATGCTTCTAAAAAGGGAATTTATTAAGTAGCAAGTTCACATTTCTAAGACCATTACAATGTCCAACTAAGGCATCCAGAGAAACATATCTTGATTCAAGAAAGGAGATGGGTGCCGAACAGATCTGTCAGCTGAGCAGTCACTTGGTGACATCTGCTTTCTCTCCTGGCATCTTCAAACTGCTTCTCTGGGGGCCTTTCCTTCTGCATCTCCAAAGTTCTCTGGTTCTGTGGACTCTGTCACTTTTACCAAAATGATTCCCTCTCAAGGGGCTCCAATAAGCAACCCCATCTTGAATGGTTGGAAACCCATCTCCATGGAAACCACCTAATCAAAAGGTCCCACCCAGCAATATTGAATGAGGATTAAAGAACATGGTATTTTTGGGGTACACAACAGTGTCAAACCAGCACGTTCCAATCTCAGATGTCTAAAGACATGTTCTTTACATATACAAAATATGTTCATTCATTACAATTTCACAAAGCTTTAAACCATTTCTCTAACAACACAAATACAATACAAAATCAAAACTAATACAAAATCTCATCGAAGTTAGTTACAGGCATGGTCTTTCCTAAGGCAAAATTCTCCTTTGCTCTGGACCTGTAAAACTCACAACTTATCTGTTGCCAATATACAATGAAGGGATAGTCATAAGACACATATTCCCATTTCCATTGGGAGAAACTGGAAGGAATAGTGGTCAAAGTCCCAAACAGTTCTTAAAACCAGCAGGGTTTTCCACTGGATTTCAAGTCTGAGAGTCATTTATCCTTGGGGCATTAGAAAAAGGCAGTCCTGCTCTTTCCAAAGGCCTACACAAGGGCTCTGCTCTCCCTAAAACTTAGGTATTGGTTGCAACTTTGAGGGACATTGGGGAGACCATCTTTTTCTGGGGTCCACCCTCTCCAAGCATCAGTGCAACACCTGGGCTCTCTATCATCTACAGAGCACACATTTAACTCCCTCAGAACAATGTGGTGGCAGCTTATAGAAAGGACTCACAAAAACTTTCCATACAAATCCTGGCATAGTTCAAACATATATCTATGTTACTCATGTACAAATTGACAAAATTTATCACTTTCAGGGAGAAATACCCAATTGATAACTCTGGATGATGGAATTCATCACAGAACTTTAAATTCAGGCCCTTATTTTGGAAGTATATTGTGCAATTTATATGCGTTTGGAGATTTTCCCATTATCTTTCTGTTAATGATTTCCAGTTTGATCCCAGTTTGAAATTGCTTTGTATGACTTCAGATCTTTAATTTGTTAAGGTTTATTTTATGACTCAATATATGGACTACCTTGATTGAGGTCTGATGTGCTTGAAAAAAGTGTGTATTGTGCTGTTGGTGGGTGGAAGATTCTATAAATGTCAATTAGATCCTGTTAGTTGTTGGTGTTATTCAGTTCTTCTATATCCTTTGCTGACATTTTGCCTATTTGTTTTATCAATTACTGTGAAAGAGGTGTTGAAAACACCAATCGTAACTATAGACTTATCTATTTCTCCATTCAATTTCATCAGATTTTCCTTCATGTATTTGGTAGGGTAGCACCAAGATGTGCTGTTTGGTGCACATTAAAGAATGTTATGCTTTTCTGGTTAATTGATCCTTTCATTATTATGTAATGTCTCCCTATTCCTGGTGATTCCCTTGGCTCTGAACTCTACTCTCTCTGATATTTATATAGCCACTCAGGCTTGCTTTTGAATAGCATCTGCATGGCATATTTTATCCATCCTTTTACATCTAAGCTATTTATATCATTGTATTTGAAATGGATTTCTTATAGACAGTGCATAGTTCAGTCATTTAAAAAACTCATTCTGCCAGTCACTGTCTTTTAATTAGTGTATGTAGACTGCTAATATTTAATGTAATCATTCTTATATTAAGATTTAAGCCTGCCATCCTATTATCTTTCATTTGTTTTCTGTTTTATTATTGTTCCTTCTGTTTTTCATCCCTCTGTTTCTCTTTCCTGTCTTCCTGTTTAATCATTCTCTGAAGAATTCCATTTTGATTTATTTATAGTATCTTTGAGTACATCTCTTTGAATAGACTTTTTTCCCAGATATTACATAAACCTAAGTACCTTATCGCAATCTGCTAGTATCAACATTTTACCACTTAAAGCTGAATATAGATATTCTACCACCAGGTCAGTTCTTCAACAATTTCTCCTTTATGATATAATAGTCTTAAATATTACCTCTAATTTTATCAAGAACCACATCAAACAATATTATAACTCTTGTTTTTTACTGTCCAACATGACTTTAAAAGTCAAGAGGAAAAGAATAGTCTATTGTATATACCAATTTATTCACCCTTTCTGTTGCTCTTTCTTCATTCTTGAGGCTCCAAGGTTCCTACCAATATCATTCCCTTCTTATATTGAAGAACTTCCTTTGGTCTTCTTTTAGAGCAGTATTCTGGTGACAAGCTCTCTTAGCCTTTCTTCATTTATGAATGATTTATTTCACCTTTTATTTCTGCAGAATATTATCCAGTGAATTCTACATTCAGCAGAAGTCAGAATTCCACCCACAGACCCCTCAGGGAGGAACACCACCTTGTCACTACAAAGCCATGGTGGAAAATAATTCTCTACCCATGGATACCATTAATGTAGGACCTGTAGATTTCTCCATTTACTGCTCCCTTCTCTCAACCCATAAAAGTGTTGTGCCACTTTCTTCTGGCCTTCAATGTTCTCTGCTGAGAAACCTTCTGTCATTTGAATAGTTTGTCATCATAGGTAATGGTGACTGATTTCAGGATTTTTTCTGACTACTTACAAAATTTTTTCATTGTCTAGTTTTCGGAATTTGATTGTGAGGCATTCTGGACATGATTTCTTTGTATTTTTTCTGTTTGGGGTAGGTTTTAGGGGGCTTATCTTCATTGGGTTTACTCAGTTTCTTGAATCTGTATCTTTTGTCAAATTTGGGAAATTTTCAGTCATTATTTCTTCACATACATTCCACCCCAATTATTTTTCCTCTCCTGTCACTTTTGAACTTTGATGGCATTAGTGCATTCTTCTGTTATTTTTCCATATTTTTCATGTTGTTCATATTGGATCTTTTCTATTAAACTTCGATTTCACCACTTCCCTTATCATTACTACTTTGCTATTGTGCTCATCCACTGAGTTTTTATTTCAATTATTATCATTTTCAGTTTTAAAACTTCTACTTACTTCTTTATGTTCTGTATTTAATTGCTGAGATTTTCTTTTCCTTTTCCTTTTGTCTCAAGAGTGTCCATTATTGTGTGATGAAATGTTTATGACAGATGCTTTAAAATATTTATCCAACAATTCCTGTATCTGTATCTCCTGTGTTGTTATCTGCTGGTGGTGTTCATTCAAGTTGAGATTTTCCTGGGTTTTAGTAGGATGTATATCCTGGATATTTTGTATATTGTGTTATGAACCTCTGGATACTATATGAATTCTCTATTTTTTCTGGTGCTCAATCTGTTAAGATTCAAAATGTTCACTTCATGTGCTGTGGTTAAAATGTAATTGTAGGTATAAAGGTTTTGCAGTGCTATTCTAGTCTACCTCACTTATGTGTTAGCAGATGATAAGTCTCCATCCCATAGTCTCCAAAGTGCAGGCTAGAGAGAAGGATGATTGGGATGGAAGACGGCATACAGTCTACTGACTTCTCCGGGTAGGGGATCCTCTTCTTCACTGCAAGAGGGATGGAAGTCACAGTTTTGTTCACAGGGTTAATGGGAAAGAGGCACTTCCTCGTTTCTGAAGAAAAGGGTAGAAGTCCTAAGTCTGTCTGCCCACTAACTCTTCCAGAGGGTGTCCTTACCGCAGGGCATGAGTGGATGTAAGAGTTCCGCCCACAGTCTCCATGAGAAAGTGATTCTTCCACATTACTGCAGCTGTGAGTAGAAGTGAGAGGTCCACCCACAGACTCTTCAAGGGAGGGGCACCACCTTATTAATGCAGAGCTATGGTGGAAGATAAGTTTCTACTCATGGATACTCTGAAACTGGATACATAACTGTACAGGATTTTACTGGAGAGTAGTTCCATGACTAACACTAGATTTTCAAAGGGCTCTATGACTCCAAGAAGGTAAAGAGCCACTGTGATAAATCTTTAGTCCTTATTTATTTTCTTTCTTTTTTTATTGTATGTAAATACCTTTCTTAACTATAAAATCAATACACACTCATTGCATTACACAGTTTAGCAAAATAGAGAGAGAGAACCTGACCACCTCTTGTGCACATCCCTCCCACCCCCATCCCTGCCTCCCACCCCCATCCCTGCCTCCCAACCCCATCCCTGCCTCCCATCCAAGCTTCCCAACACTATCAGCCAAACCTCTCCATTAGGACTTTGTTATACATCTTTCCAGATTCCCATATAATAAAAGTAAAATTATTTTGTAATGCTTTATTAGAGTTTCTACATATTGAGGAGAAAAATGTTGAACACCTCAATGCAAAACTTATCAGAAAACATAAGCAGGCAATTCAACATGCAGTTTGTAGAAAAGATGAAAAACCTCAGTAAAATATATAAATGGCATGCATTTATGCTATGAGAATGATGATGATACACACACACACACACACACACACACACACACACACACACAATACCCAGTATTGATGAGAGTTCAGGAGAACAGAGCTTCTCACCTACTGGTGGTTGGTAGGAATATGATTTGGTATACCTGTCTCCTTTTTCCTTTTTTTAAATTCTCTTTGTGTTCTTCTTCTGTTGGTTCTTAAGTTTTAAAACTTAGATTAAGTGGAATCTCTCTCAACTTATATATCTTATACCATTTAAAGTATGTTCTAACTATGACTCCTTTTCAGATGCTGTCAGGTCGTTTAATTACATAAAGCAATTGACACAATATTTGCACTAAGAATTGTTAGGCACAACCACCATCATCCATATTATTTGTGACACCAGGACCTACAAGGGCACTAGTTCTACCCATTTTTAAACACTTGATTATAACATATAAATTTTTTAATAGATCTGTTGGGCTGGAAATATACATGAGCAGAGAGTGGTGGAGATGGAACGCTGAGGAATTTTGTTTTAGTAAGCCCTTAGGAAGTGCTAGATCACTTCAAGTGCAAGCTCATATTCTAGATTGCTTCACTTTGTCTGGTGAGTCATTTACCTTAGCCTAAAGTTTTCGGTTGTTTCCCTGAACACAATTATAGAATATTCAAAGTTAGCCAAGAAGTCCCCCAAGGCACCAGCAAGATGAAAAACAAAAGTCTGCTTGATTTATGTGGACCTGTTACTGCCACTTTCTAGAAGCAAAGACATGTACATTGGAAGCAAACCAACCTGAGATCAAATCTTGGTGCTACCTTTGCTAGCAAGTTAGGACATACTGTGATAGAAATGAACCAAGACTAATAGGGAATCTGGAACAATCGAAGGATTAAATTGAGTCTACATCATTAAGGCAGGAGTAGGGTGGTATGATGATACTGAATCCATTGTTTTTGCTCTAATGGGGGTCATAAAGACCCAGGGTTCTATAGATGCCATGGGGGAGTAAGTACATGTGGAACAGGGAGGAGAAGCCACAACCACCCGGAGAAAATGGAACCCTTCTTTTTTATACCACTGCCCACAGAAACATAAAACACAGGCAGATAAGAGACAGAAGCATTGTCTACTTGGAGTTGTCTCTTGGAGTAGTTTAGGAGGGAGTTTGATTAATGAACAATCATTGTCATACAAGCCATGTTTACATACACCTGCACACTCTTGCACATTCTCATGAATATACCCCCACAGGTTTCCATCCACCCTCACTCTCTCACTCTCACTAAATTCAAAGGTAATGGAGCCATCTCAGGTTCATTTTTTTTCTCAAATCTTAACATGGTACCCAGTGAATGTGATTGTCTTTGATCCTAAGTACTTTTCTCCCATATATCCTTGTGCTCTCATCCTCTCTGTCACAATGATTGTGCATCCACATCCCTCTCCACAGAGACTATTCTTTCTTCAGAGAATCATCCAGTGGCAGTGTGCCAGGCACCAGAAAACAAAGTGCCTTTCACACAACTGTTCTCAATCTTCCTCACAGATCCCTCTGAGGAAGGAATAATTTTCTTTCTTTTATAGCTGGGGTGCTGAGGCTCAAAAAAAGTGAATCTACTTTCCCGAGAGCCCACAGCTAGTGAAATATAGAACCAAGATTCACATATATTCCAAGAGCTAGAGTGGTTTTCTCTATACCTGGTCCCAACCATCTAATTAACTTTCTGTTATCTGGCATGTGCTGGGGAATGGGTCATTCTCTTCTAGTTAAATAGATTTTATTATTTACTGAGAATTTTGTGTTTGATGCACCAGACTTACACTGAACATAATTAAGCCTCCACAAAATGGAGGGTCAGATGTACTGAATTCTCTCACTTCACTAGATTCTATAATGCTTGAGATTAGAGATCATGTTTTTTTTATTTGCAGTTATATCCAGAGTACCCTGTTCTAGGGATATGTAGTGGGCATGTATTCATGTTTTTTTTAATATATGAATAAATATTTTAGAAAATGCTTCCTAATTGTGTATTGAATTTGAGGGTACACACAGAGTACCCTCAATCTAAGCCCTTCCAGCTACACACACACACCCTCTGTTCCTAGACACACAGGCATATGCGCACTCAACTGTGACTATTTAACTCTTTTTCAGCTTGTGAAGAAATATGGGAACCTTCTTAGCTTGGAGTTTGGTTATTTGCCTATAGCAATTGTAACAGGATTACCCTTAATAAAAGAAGTCCTTGTTCACCAGGAACAAAACATTGTGAATCATCCCATGACTCCTCTCTGAGAACACATCTTTAAGAAAGATGGTAAGTTTCTTGACTGATGTTAAGATTTATGTGCTTGATATTATGCCCTGTTAAAGTGCCTCTAAGATTATAATTCTTCAGAAGCCCCAAAGAAAATGTCCACTAGGGAATTCCTTCCATGAAAGGAAGCTGGATATCTACATTTCCCTAGTAAAACCACCCATTCACAGGATTTGGCAGTGTCAGCCCTAGAGTTAAGGATTTGAAAGAAGTCTTCATTCCTGCAGGAACTCACTCTGGATGTGTTGATAATCAATTAACCTCATTACTCAGTAATAGCTGAGGAAGAGACAGTGCAGTCTCTCTTTCTGCTTTCACAAAGGTGGACGTGGAACTGCTTTCTTCTGCTGCTCATCTAATTTCTTATTCTTATCATTGGTTCCTTATGCTTTGTCATTAAGGTCATGCCACACCAAGTATCTCAAGCATTCCAGGCGATCATAACCTAATATACATTAGAACAAACTGGTATGAATGTTTGAAATCATTATTAAATCATTTTAATCATGTAAAAACTGCAATGAAACACTAAAATCTGTTAGTCTATCAAAGCACCACTTCTTTTCAGATGCTTTGCAATTTCTTTTTGAAACAGTTCATCCATTTACTCTATATGTAATCTCTATAATTTTTAATTATCTGCCATGGAAAGCATGCTGCTAGGCACAAGTATTACAGCAGTTAGCAGAATAGATGAAGTTCATGTCCTTATGTAACTTATATTCTATCCAGGGAGAGATACAGGGTGAATTAATTCTATAACAATTTAAAGCCTATAATACTATAGAGATAAATGCAGGGTATATTTATTAGGGGTAACTAATCTAGTCAGGAATTCAGGAAAAGCTAACAGAATGAAATGGCAATTAATTTAATATAGTGAAGAGAAAGGAGGAGTAATCAGGCAGAAGGAATAACATATGAAAGTCACTGAGATGGGATGAAGGACAGTGAACATAATAAACCAAAAGCTGGCCAATACAGCAAGAGCCCAGGAATTAAATGGAAATAATGGCAAGAGATGATGAAGTTGCTGAGCTTGACCAGGAGTAGTTCGTGTTAAGTTCATGTTAACAAGTTCTTGTTAAGGATATTGGTTTCTATCCTAATAAGAATGGAACCTGTTGTATAATTTTAAGCAGATTAGGGTATCTACATTGTACATTTAAAAAACCCATTTAGGCTACAGAATAGAGAATAGAATGAAGGGAGCAAGAGTAGATGCAGGGAAGTTCATTTAAGAATTTAGAAAAGATGATGGCTTGGACTAGGTAGGAGGCAAGAAATGAGAGTAAGTTAGACCAACATGTTCACAGTAAAGATACGGGAACCAAGATATTTAGGTAATAGATCCAATAAGAAACCATGAGCTAGATGCAGAGAGGGTAGAGGGAGAATGAGGGGTTGAGGTGGACACCCGAATGGGTGGATGATGGAAAGAGAAGACCAGGAAGAAGATAAATTGCTTTGTTAAGTTTGGATATGCTGAATGTGAAATGCCTCTATGGTCATTATCAATATATGCTATTTAAAAGTTTAGGAGTTGGTGAGACAGCCCAGAAATGGAGTATAGAATGATATGAGGCTTTGAATCTAATCTTGAAAAACTGAATTATTTCAAAGTTGATAGAAGAATATAAACCAGCAAGAGAAATTGGAAGAAAATCTAGAGATTTTGGTGCCCTAAGTGCCGTGGAGAAAATATTTCAGGAAAAATGAGTCTAAGACTGCTGAAAAATCAATCAAAACGAGGTTAAAAATATCACTGGATTTTACAAAAGGAGGACAATTTCATTGGAATGACAAAGGCTAAAGCTAGATCTTAAAAGGAGTTGAATAAAGAGATAGAATAGAATGTAGCATTACCTGTGATATAAAATGAATAATGTTATCTTGAACATACTGAGATTGTTTTTTTACCTATTCCTTTGCTGTTCCTTTTTTTCTATGGGGTATTTACCCTCCTTACTTTCTTGAGTCATTCCTTCATTCTTTAAAACCTATTTTTAATAGGCTCTCTTAAAAAGCTTTCATGCTTCATTGAGAATATGAACTTTGTCTTGTCTAAGAATTCATTGCTAGTATTTAGCACAAATAAGTACTTAAATTTACTTATGTAAATTATATTCAAAGCTTGGGCTTTACAATCAGACAGCCCTAAACATGAATGCCTGTTCAGCTGCTTATGATAGTGTGACCTTTCGAAGTTTACTTACCTTGGGCCTCAGTTTTCATCAGTAAAATGGGGAGATAGTTGTAAATTGTATACTAATTTACCCTATAGAGTTTTTGTGAGTATTAAATTACATAATGTATGAGAAATAATTAGAAAAGTGGCCGGCATAGCAAACATTCAGTAAATGTTAGCTTTATATCCACTGCTTTGGGATTAATCTGTGAACTTGTTTCAAGTGCCTTCACTCTCTTCACCCACCCTCCCTCTGATATAAATCCTCAAACTATTTGCCAGACCTTCATGTTATAGAATCAAAATAGCATAATATTGGCTTTCTTTTTCCCAGGATTAATCATGTCCAGTGGCAGGACCTGGAAGGACCAAAGAAGGTTTGCCCTGTCAACACTAAGGAATTTTGGCTTGGGAAAGAAGAGCTGAGAGGAACACATTCGAGAGGAGGCCCGACACCTCACAAAAGCAATAGAAGAGGAGAAAGGTGAGCATTTCATAGGACAGGTGCAGGAGACTGTAGCTCCTTTATTCATTCAACAGATACTCATTAAGTGCCTAAGTGTCTACCCTGTGCCCAACACTATGCTAGGGAGGCTAGGCACTGAGGATATAACAGTGAACAGCTAATTACCCCTACTCTCATAGGGCTCTTGAATTAATCACAATACAGGCATTAAAAATATTGCTGAATTAAACCCTGGTCATCAGTTTGACTTTGCAAGCACTGACTGAGTACCTGCTGGATGTCAGCCCCTGTGCAGTGTGCTGTGGCTGGAGCCTCATTTGTGGTTCTCTACTAAGTATGCCATGTGTCCTTTAAAGTGGAGTCTTCATAGAAAGCAGAAACAAACCCAT
Organism: Tamandua tetradactyla; assembly: GCF_023851605.1. Lineage (NCBI taxonomy): Eukaryota > Metazoa > Chordata > Mammalia > Pilosa > Myrmecophagidae > Tamandua > Tamandua tetradactyla. The sequence goes on from NC_135328.1 coordinate 160,538,665, forward strand.
CTGAAGGATCCATCTCTTCTTCCTCCACCTCCAGGACAGCTTTTTGACCCTCACTTCAAGATCCACAATGCAGTTTCCAATATCATTTGCTCCATCACCTTTGGGAAGCACTTTGAGTACCAGGATGGTCAATTTCAGGAGCTTCTGAAGTGGCTGGATGAGGTCACATGTATAGAAGGTTCAACGCAGTGCCAAGTAAGATAGTTCTTTTTCTGTATATGTTGCTTAAGGAAGTTGGGACTGGTGTCAGACACAGATGGGTTCTTCTTTTCTTCCCCCAAGCTAAAATATAAGGTCTTTTAATTGATTTCAACAAAAATTAATTTTAAGTAAATCTGTTGACTTTACATGTTTAATAATATTATGAAATATTGATTATGTGCAAAGAATATTTTTAACTTCATGTAAGGTACAAAATTTCACATGACATGCATTTACATACCTCTGTTGTTCTTTTCAAAAAAAAAAAAGCAATATAAGCTTTTAACCCCTCCCATTTCCCTCCTTCCTCAGAAATGTTCTTCTGTATCTGGCTTCTCACTCAGCAGGTCCTTCTGAGAGCCATTTGCATTGATTGTCCTTTTCTATTGCTGAATACTGTTTCATTTTATGATTCAGTCACCTTCTGCAAATCTGTCTTCTATGGATGGACATTGAACATGAACAAAGCTGCTATGATCATTCTTCTACAAATATTTCTGTGGATATATCCACTTATTTTTTTGAGAATATATGGAAGTAAACATGCCAAAATGTTTTCAAAGTGGTTACACTATTTCCACACCAACCACCATTTGCTATTATAAATTTTTTAATTTCTTAAAGTGCAGCCCTTTGAGATCCAAACCTCACCCCTTTCCTTGGTACACCCTGAACTCCAAATTTTATCTTTCTATGCCTGTTTGTCTACCAAAAATTCTTCTCAGCCCCTTGGTCCCTGTCATGGTCAGGTTCACGTGTCAACATTGGCCAGGCTGTGGTACCTGCTTGTCTAGTTGGGCAAATGCTGGTCTGTCTGTTGCAGTGAGGACATTTCATAGAATTAAATCATGATCATGTCAGCTACATCCACAGCTGATTCCATTTGTTATCAGCCAAAAGGGAGTGTCTTCTGCAATGAGTGATGCTTAATCTAATCACCGAAAGCCTTTTAAGAAGGATTCAGAAGAGAGAGGCTCTCTTCCTGCTTCTGTTGGCGAGCCTCTCCTGTGGAGTTCATACAGACCCTCCATCGGAATCATCGGCTTCACAGCCTGCCCTGCGGATTTTGGATTCTGCGTTCCCATGGTCACGTGAGACACTTTGATATTTGCAAGTGTTCCCTGTTGATTCTTTTTCTCTAGAGAACCCTAATTAATAGTCCCCCAGCCACTTTTCTGGATTTGGAAGACGCTTCTAGGGAAAAATCACCCCTAAGTTTTGCACTCACTTCTCTGGTTTCCTTCTTCCTTCTTCCTGAATTCCTTGCTGCTTTGGTAAATATGTGTGTGTGGTACACACGTGTATTTATTTGTTAAATCTTACCTTATTTTTCTCAATAGATGAGATGGCCTCAATTGATCTCATCTGCCATTTCCAAATTTTAAAGTTTGTCTCACTTTAAAAACCATTTTATTTCTTAAAATTGCAGACAAATTTTAAAGTAGGGAGAATACAATGATGAATCCCTGTGTGCCCATCAATCAACTCCAACAAGTATCAACACATGGCCAATCTCATTTCATCTATACCCACCCCCAACTATTTCCCTGCCCCTGGATTATTGTGGATAAAATTATAGGTCTTAATTATTTGATCCATTAATCACTGTCAGAATATATTTCTTAAAAGATCATTTTAAGGAAAAATATAATGTTACTGCACCTGAAAAATAGTAATGATAATTTTTTGTCATCAAATGCTCAACAGTATTCAGATTTACCAAAATGTCATCCTAAATATTTTGCATGGATTTTATGGTTTTTGACTCAGAATCCTTTATGTTGTATTTGGTTGGTATGTCTCTCAAGTCTCAATCTATGGTTACTAGCCCACCTCTTTTTTTTAAACCATTAAAATGTATATATTGAGCAAACTGAGTCATTTGTCCTATAAAATGTTTTATATTTTTTATTTTGCTGACTACATTCCTTTGGCATTTAACATGCTTTTCCAGTCCTGTGTTTTATATATATTGGTAATTAAATCTAGATGATTGATCATAATCAGGTTTAGTTTGAGGGGAAGACTACTTTTTAGGGAGTACCTGATGTTTGTTTGTCTCTCTTTGTTATATTATGATTAATCAGTGTGTTCATGCATTATCAGCCTGATCCATCAATTAAAACATCCCCCATCAGCTTTCTATCAAATGGTTTTAGAAATCATTGACCACCATTGATTAGATCCATCATTTCTTTGCAGGATTCAAATCAATGATGTCCTAATTCTTTCAATCCCTCTTTACAATTGACTTTGATTATTGATTTTGTATTTATCAAATTTTATAAACTTGTTAATATTATAATTACTCTGTGGGCACTTCACGGACAATTGTCATATGCAAATAATATTAGCTTTGTTTCTTCCTTTTCAATCCTAGCATTCATTTATTTTTTCTGCATCACTCTGCTGTCTAGAGTCTCCAATGTGTGTGTTAAAAATTTCCTCGTATAATGGTGGAATTATCTTTTTTCTTTGTGGTTCTGACAATTTTTGCTTAATATATTTTATGACTATGTTGTTAGTAGGTGCATACAAGTTTAAATTATGTCTTTCAAGTGAACTGAAACTTTTATAACTATTTAGTAATGTTCTTTATGTTTATTAATATTTTCTTCCATGAAAGCTATTTTGTCTTATATTAATAGAGCTAATTATCATTCCTTTGATTAGCATTTGGTTAATATATGCTTACTGTCTTCCCTACAGGTCCTGTGCCACTCAAGGGCAGTACCTATTATATTGATTTTTCTTTCTCCATGGGGGCTTAGACCTGCCTGAAATCTATTTTTAAAAAACAGTGGATAGCCACCAATAAATACCAGAGTGATTTAAACAGTGAATAAAGAAGTATTTGCAAAGGGAATGGGGAGAAAGGGGGAAAAACTCAACTTCCCCATTTGGAGAATTCCTGATATTCTCACAAGCAGCGGGGACAACGAAATCAATAGGCTGAGCCCTTGATCTTGGGGTTCACCCCCTGAAACTTATCCCTGCTGAGGATATGCTAAGCCTACTTAAAATTAGGCCTGAGAGTCACCTTTAGAGAACCTCTTTTGTTGTTCAGATGTGGCCTCTCTCTCTCTAAGCCGATATGGCAAGCGAACTCACTGCGCTCACCCCTCAACGTGGGACATGACTCCCAATGGTGTAAACTTCCCTGGCAACATGGGGCAGAAATCCTGAGATGAGCTGGAACTTGGCATCAAGAGATTGAGAACGCCTTCTTGACTGAAAGGGAGAAGAGAGAAATGAGACAAAATAATAATAATGAAATCTCATGGCTGAGAGATTTCAAAAAGAGTTGAGAAATTATCCTGGATGTTATTCTTACACATAATATAGATATCCCCTTTTTAGTTTATGGTGTATTAGAGTGGCTAGATGGAAGTATTTGAAATTGTAGAGCTGTGTTCCAGCAGCCATGTTTCTTGGAGATGATTGTATAATGATACAGCTTTTATAATGTGACTGTCTGATTGTGAAAACCTTGTGTCAGATGCTCCTTTTATCTATGGTATGGACAGATGAGCAAAAAATATGGGTAAAAAAACAAATAATAGGAGGAACAAAGGTTAAAATAAATTGAGTAGATTGAAATACTAGTGGTCAATGAGAGGGAGGGGTAAGGGGTATGATATGTATGAGTTTTTTCTTTTTTCTTTTTTATTTCTTTGGCTGGAGAGATGCAAATGTTCAAAAAATGATCATGGTGATGAATTCACAACTATGTGATGATACTGTGAGCCATTGATTGTACACCATGTTAGAATGTTTGTATGTCAAGAATGTTTGTACGTTTGTTAAGTTTACAATAAAAATATTTTTTAAAAAACTGTGGGTAGTAATTTATTAATGTTATATAAAGTCATATTGGTAAATCAATACCAATTTTTTCTTCTAAAATAAAAAGTAATAGAAAATATCACTGTGCTCTCCTGTGCTAAGGGTAAGCATATCCGTGAAACTTTGTTTCATTCATATTTCATGAATAGGAATATAAAGTGTGTGTATTTGTGCATATGTGTCTTGAGACATGCTATAAAATACATTTCTGACTTTGGACTACATTTTTAAAAAAAATTTTAAAACTACTGGGTTAGGATGTAGATTTTGTTTCTGTAATAGATGCGCCAATATAACAATGGCTTAAATCTACTTTATTTGTCTCTCAGGTGAAAAATCTGAGCTCTGGATACTCCCTAGAGAGCCAAGCTCCTTCAAACTTTTTGCTCTGTTGTATCTAAAATAATGTCCGTGTTTGCAACTTCTAAGGTGGCTTTCCACTAGGGCTGCTTTTCTACCTGCAGCAAGGGGAAAAGAGGAGGGGCACATACCCCTTCTTTTCAAGGTATGTTCCAAGTGTTAATATCACATCTGTACATGTTCTGTTGGCCAGATGGGCATACTCCGTGGCAAGGGAGTCTGGGAAATGTAGTCTTTAGCTGAACAATTATGTATCCAGTTAAAAATCACTACTATTGTAGAAAAAAAAGAGGAAAATATACATTTGCGGAAACCTAGCAGAATCTATCATATGTTGGGTGCTCCCATACATCAGTTCAAGCCATTTTTTAAAAAGCTTTAGGAAAAGGGTAGATTTGTCCCCACTTCTCAGATGAGGAAACTGAGTGTCAGAGAAATTGAAGTAACTTGCAGCATTAATGTTCTAGAGCAAAGTTAACCTCCAGTATTTTCTTGCACCATGGCTCCCTTTCCATTAATACATAGTTTTTCTCTTTGAGAAACTAGAGTCTATAGAGCTTACTATAATCTTTAGCCATTTTGATCCTAGTTATTCTGCTCCTTAGCCTAAGCAGGATCAAGGAAAATGATAAACTCAGCAGTTTTCTAAATAAGCCACTGGAAAGGTTAAGAAACATTTTATTTATTTGCAACTTGGTCATTAATTGGCATACAGCAGGTAAGATCTTGGAGACCAGCCCTATATCATTGGAAGGAATCACAGAAGTTTGAAAAAACAACAGAACCTTCTCTTCTTTTCCAGAGAAAGTACAAGCTGAGATCCTCAGAGTGATTGGCCATTCTCAGCAGCTGAGCATGGCCGACTGAGAGCACCTGCCCTACACCAATGCCGTCATCCACGAGGTGCTGAGAATGGGCAATGTCATCCCCCTGAACATGCCCAGGGAAGTGGTGCCAGATACCACCATGGCTGGATACTTCCTGCCCGAGGTAATGAAGGACTCCCCAGAGCTTCAGGCCCATCTTTTTTCAGTAGTTGGAAATGGAACTTGAAAAATGACATGCATTCTTACCTCATTTGAATGAGGAGAGTGAAGTATTATACCTAATATAAAATACTATTTTCTTCCACCATTTATGAACTTTGAAACATTAGTCCTACTAAATGTTAGTAGGTATTATGGGGTTCCTTGGTCCAGTAAATTTAGGGCAAGAAATCCTGTGGGATGGGATTTCACCAAGTCTTTACTTTGCTAACATGTGTAATGAATCATTGTGGGAATACAACTGTTGGTAGTATTCAATCATACTTTGCCAAAGAACCCTTTCCTTTCCCACAATAGTGTACCTCAGAGGTTTAGGGACTTTGGAAAATACCGCTACATACAATGCTAGGGTTGTGGAATGTTAAAATGTGGAGGTACATTTGAGAACACTTGGGAAAACATCACTTTGATGCTGGTGTTTCTAATATAATATCCCCACAGGTATTTTTCCAGCTTTTCCTTGTAGTCCCAGGGATCTGGGACATAACTTAACTATTGCTTAACTATTGCATAACTTAACTTGACACCAGGGGCCAACCCAGGTGTTAGATGTTAGTTGCTAGTTAATTAGTTTGTTAGTATCCCCTAGATTTCTAACCCAGATTGGAAAAGGAGTAAATGGAGCCAGTACTTATTAAGAATTGATTTTGTGCCATAGACTATATAGTTTCTGCCAAACTGTCTTACTCAGTCCTCTAACAATTCTTTATTATACACATTTTAGAGATTAGGTAATTGAGATTCAGAGAAATTATGTAGTTTGTCCAAGGTCCTAAGCTACTGAATAGCAGAGTTGGGATTCAGAACCAGATCTTTTATGATTTCAAGGAATATGTACATATATATATATATATATATCTTTATACATTATACCATGTTACCTGCACAGATGCTTCTTGCCTTTGACTTTGAGTCTCCATGTGATTTTTCCCAATTGGTCCCTGTTAAATTCTCCCTGTCTTCAAAAAGATTTCTACTCCCCCAGTACGCCCACACCTGAACTCTGCAGACAGCTCTCCTGTTTCCCTTAGTATCCTCTCTCCAGACTCACATTCTCAGATCCTCCCCTTGCCTTCTTACCACCTTGGTCACCATTATGGATCCACTCCAGTTTGTCAAAGTCCTTGTGAGTATGTCACCATCTCAAGTGGCAGAATCAGGGGAGCTTCCACCCACACCTTGGTCACCCCTTGGCTACTACTTGGGCACTCTCCTTGCAGAGCCAGGAAAAGCAGCAGTTGCTTTCACTGATTGGGCAATATGTGGGTGAAAGCTGGGATCTAAATTCAAGGTGCCCAATACAATTTTCTAGCAATTTATTGTCCTCCAGGGAATCAGCCCAGCTCAACAGACTCTTTGTACCACTGGTTTTAGCATCAATTTTAATGTTAAAATTTTTCAGCCTGGAAGCTGAGAAATCTTATTGATGGTATAGTATAGAGTTGAGAAACCAGCTCTTTGGCATCAGGCAGACCTGGTTCAAGCACAACCCTGCCTCCTCCAAATGTGCATCTTTATATATGTTGTTTAACTTCTCAGAGCTTCAGTTTCTTCATCTGTAATGTGCACAGATCATGTATGCAGAGCACTTAACCTAATGCTTAATATAGAGTGTTCACAAATAGTTATGGATCTTTATTAATTCAACAAATATTCATTAGGCACTGATATGCTCAAATCTCGAGAAACAGTCTTGAGCAAAATAAACCAAGGAAACAAAATGTAAGAACATAATTACAACCACATAAGTGCCCGAGGGAGAGAGGTCATGGGACACAGGTTAACTGGGATATGAGTAGGGGGAGGAGGAGTCTGAGAAGCCTTCACAATGTCAGTGACGTTCTAGCTAAGAATTAAAGGGTGATCAAGAGTTAGCTCGGTGAGGAAATGGGAAGGAAGAATTTTCCAGGTGGTGTCCAGCAGTATTTTAAAAGGTCTTGAAATAAGTGGAAACATGGCATGTTTGAGAAACTGAAGGAAGACCACTGCAGTGAGAGGCAGGGAGGAGAAGGAAGTTACCACAACTACAAAAAAATAGTCTTTAACCTACTACTGATTTGGAAGCTATGAGAGTTTCAGTTCCTGGTGTTAGTGGTTGGGTGGGTGTGGCATGATAAACTCATTTTCAACATTCACTCTGCTTTCAGGGTGCATGGCAGACTGAAAGGGTAAAGAAAGGATGTCGGGCAACCAAGATGGCTTATCTCGGGGGGAACCACTGGACATGGAATGCAGGTGACAGAATCAAGAGAAATTGAGGAAGTAAAGTCGATCATTCTTGCTGATGTATTTGATAAAGGCAGAGTGAGCAAAAGAGAGGCATGAAGGCTCTCTCTTTGGACTTTTGCTTGTATAATTGGATGGATTGTGATCATTTTGTACAGCACTTAATTTCTAGTTTTCACCTACTATGTGGAGTGTGAGTGTCAGTGTACTATAGGACACAATGAAAGGAGAAGAATGGGGAAATAGGGATGAAAGAGCCATTTTAACCTTGAAGAGCAGCCACACTGAGCAGCTGGGTTGATTTTGGCCCAGTGTGGCTGGACAGCTGTTCCATTCTCTTGCTGCTGTATATATATCCCCTTCCTATGCTGATCTCCCCCTGTAGAGAAAGATCTGCTCCGCAGTCAAGAGAAGCCAGACTTCCCTGATAAAATTCTCAACAGGAAAAATGTTCTATGGCAGTTCCATGGCAAAAGACAGGGTCCTGGGGCATGGGGGAGTAGACACAGTAGATGGCAGGTTTGGGAGGGCGGGGAGTTCAGGGTGTGGTCCGAGGTGAAGTGGGAACCTGAGAACCAGCACCCATTGCACAGGTGTGTTATGTGGTGGAAGCTTTACCTAAGCCTTCACTGTCTTCTCTAGGGGACCACAATCCTGACCAGTCTGACTGTGCTACATAGGGAACCTGCAGAGTGGGCCACCCCTACACGTTCAATCCAGAGCATTTCCTGGAGAATGGACAGTTTAAGAAAAGGGAATCCTTTCTGCCTTTCTCAGTGGGTGAGTTGTAGTAAATGAGAGTGAGGATTTTGATTTCCTCTTTCAGCCCTGCTGTTTTCAGGGAAGTTCTTTGCTTTACTTGAAATGTCTCCACTAGTTCCCAGCCAGTGTGACTGTACCTCGATTTTGGTTGCAGCCTGGATAGGCTGGGCATTGCTCACTGACTCCTCACTTCCTGAGTCTTCCCTTGCCTTTGGTGGAAATTTCAGCTTGTCTTTATTCTAACCTCTGGAGCACCAGGAGCAGAGACTCACAACCTGTCTTTTGCTCACAAAGAAGTGTGGTCACCTACAGTATTACAGGGTTTTTTGTTGTTTTTTTCTTTAATGTTTCATGTTCTTTTAAAGGCCCACCTACACAGGAATGGACCGGATTTATAATAAAGAGACAGGAAGGAAACCAGGGAAAGGAGCTACTTACTATTAAGGGCATTGGTCAGTGACAGAGTAAATGTCATACGCTTAAATAGTTCAGGTTCTACTCTGTAAATAGACCCTTTCACCTTTTTAAAAATTTAATTTTTTTCCAATTTTTACTGAGTTATCTACACATACCATACAATTCATCCAAAGCATACAGTCAGTAGGTCACAAGATTATCATGCAGTGGCATATAATTAATTAACTTTAAAAATTTGAGTTAATGTATTTAGAGTGGACACAGATTGAAAGGAACAAAAGAGGATGTGATGAAAATTGTTACCTGTCAAGTATTCAGCTTGAGGATTTGGCAATGAATAAAATAAAAAATAAATCTGTCCTTATGGAATTTATGTTCTAGTGTAACTTTACAAGATTCAAATTACCATCCCCACTTTAGAGATAGTAAATCTGAGGCTTAGAGGGTTAAATATGGCAATTAAATTCATAAAACTTATACATGGCACTATTAGGACCAAACGCCAGACAACTGTGTTAAAACCAAAGCCTGTGCTCTTTCTAGCTCTATCTCCTAAAAATAACCAATGCTACACTGAACCCACAGTGTGGAATGCTTGTGCCATTATTCTTTTCATTAATGATACTTATCATTAATTTAAAATATAAATCATATCATGGAACAAGATCATTTTGATGATGATGTCATGAAGGCTCAGACATAAGAGAAGGAAAAGGATTTTGAACCCAAGTCAGTGTGCCTCCAAAGACTCTCCTTCCCAGTGCTGCACTGACCTAAGTATATCTGGGCTGATTCTGATTATGTCATCTTTGTCTTTCTCCATCTGGTAATATGTAACGTTTGCCCCCATTAGATAAGTCATTTCTTAATAGCGAAGCTGATATGAGATTTAGGAACATCTTCCCGTCTTCCTGTCTTCAATAGCTTCAAGTTTTATATTGCACTACAAAGTTTGAGCTGCATATATCAATTATTGTAATCATTCTTGTTCCTTGGCCTTTGCACCAGATTCATGTAATTCTGAAATGTCAAAAATATGACCCTTTATGCATTCCACAAAAATCTCCTCACTTAGTGATTGCTTCAACTGTGATGGGAGCACTTTTAATAGATTTCTATGGCTTTAAGAATGATCCTTCTTGCCCGAGTGATAGCAAGATAACTTTCCTCATATTGCAGAAGCCTATTCTTTGTAGTTGCTTCATGTCTCCCTGTTGAAAAAAAATTCCCTCTTCTGCATTAGCTGGAGTACAAAAAGCTCTATGAACTTCTCCTCACTGGTTCTTTGTTACTGTGAATTGTATCCCTCCCTCTTAATTACAGATTTCATTGGAAAACAAATGATCTCATTTAATCCTATAGCAACCCAGTTATTAATAGTTAGACAGAAAATGGATTGGCATTTCTTTTCTTACTATAAGGAAACTAAGGGTAAGAGATGTCAACACAATTGGTTGTTTTCATCCGTCACATTCCCAGCTTTGGCACACAAGCACTTTTCCTCACTCTTGGTCTAGTACTTTCCAAGGACAACGTCCCTGAGGAAATGAAGTGTGGACAGCTCCTTCTCTTCTCTTGGAAATGATGAGCAGATCTGAAATTACTACATATACGTAATCAGGGCAGATTGTTACGCTATTATTGAAAATTCATATTTTCTTTTCCTCATTTAAGTCCTCCCTCTTGATCCAGCAAAGTAGCAGGCTGCTTCATGAAATCCAAGATTCTAGTGCCTCATTTTTCAAATAAAATCACTGGACCATAGCAGAACAGAGTTGGAAATAACTTTGCTAGGTCAACTCTCTCATTTTACTCATGAGGTCATTGATGTTAGTGGATACACCAGGAAGAAGATCCAAATTACTTTTAATGCAGGCCAAAGCCATGAAATCAAATAGTGCTAGTTTTCATGCTTTTAAAAGGAAATTCATACCTGCTTTCTTGCTGGGATCCTCACCCAGCCATGTAAGATAATTAGGGGAGAGATTATTTCACTTTCTCACAAATGAGAAAAGTTTAGCTCTGTGACAATGCTTGGTTTATTCACAGCCACACAGCTGATTGCTGATGGAGCCAGTACATTAAGCCAGTTCCTGACTCTGTAGGTCAGGTTTTATCATGATTTAAGGGTTTTTCTAGGAGAATCTCAGCTATTAACAATATAGCTGATTTGGTACCATTTTATTGAATTTGCTATTCATACTATTTGTGGTGGGTAAACAGATAAAAATGTGGGGAACAGAGCTGAATTAGACATGCTCTGATGGAATACAGGCATAAAATAATATATAATGATATAGTTGTGAAGCACACTGACATTTACTAAATACTTTGTATGTATTATCTAATCTTATTTCCTTGACATCTCTTTATAGGCAAAAGAAGTAATGGAGGCATTTTCCAAAAGCATTTAATTATACAGGAAAGTACAAAGTTAAGTAGCAAAAGTAGAATATAAAATTCACTGCAGAGACTAATGCCAGTTTTGTTAGTATAGTGTGTAGGAAAATGCCTGCGAAGATTGTAAGGAATATATCATAGGGTTATAAACATGTTTTAAACCTTTTATTTTCTTCTTTATAAATTTTTGCAGTGATTATGTATTATGTAAAAGGAAGATAAGCTACTAAAACGATACTCTAGAGTTAGAATAAGCAAACTCATAGCATCAGAATCTAGATTATAGGTTACCAAGAATGGGGTGAGGAGATAGGAAAGGGAAGTTAAGACTTAAAATGTACAGGGTTCCTACTTGGAATGATGGAAATATTTTGGTAATGGATGGTGGTAATGGTAGCACAAAATTATGAATGCAGTTATTATTACTGGAATATATATCTGAATGTCATTGAAAAGGGAAATGTTAGACTGTATATATGATAAGTGAATACACTTTTTTAAAGTTCATGGAACTACACTACACAAACACTGAATCTTAAGTTAAACCATGAACTTTAACTAATAGTACAATTATAAAAATGTGTTATCATTAATTATGACAAATGTTCCACAACAATGCAAGTATTGGGGGGTGGTATAAGGGAATCCTGTATTCATATGCATGATTGTTCTGTAAACCCCCAACTTCTCTACAAAAAGGAAACAATCAGGAAAGAAAAGCACACACTAGAGAGCAGTGCTAGTAAGTGGTGTGGGGTGCCATAGACCAAGTGGGGTCTCAGAGGCACCTGTCACAGAAGCCTAGAAGGGTGTCAGAGCCAAGGGAGATAAGTCTACATGGGGTGGCCCTTTTAATTTTTTTTTAATATTTTTATTGGTAAATCTTCACACACATATACCCCATACTTGGTGTACAGTCAGTAGCTCACAATATCATCACATAGTAGTGTATTCATCACCATGATCATGTTTTAGAACAGTTGCCTCACACTAGAAAAAGAAATAGAAAGAAAAAAGAACTCATACACACCTATCCCATACCCCTCCCTCTCATTGACCACTAGTATTTCCATCTACCCAATTTATTTTACCCTTTGTCCCACTATTATTTATTTATTCTTTATCTATATATTTTTACTGATCTATCCATACCCTGAATAAAAGGAGCAACAGATGAAAGGTTTTCACAATCTCACATCACATTTTAAAAAGTTATATGTTTTTATAACCATCTCTAAGAATCAAGGCTAGTGGAACACAGCTCAACAATATCAGGTACTTCTCCAGCCACTCCAATACACCATAAACTAAAAAGGGATATCTGTAAAATGCACAGACACACATACCATATAACCATTTTCTCTAATGCTGACAGAGTTACTTAATTTGCCCCAAATCACAATGTTAGAAAGGGAGGGAAGTTAAGTTGGATCTCCATCCTTCTGCCTCTAGTTCTTCACTTATGCAGTGGAGTGGGATGTGGCCAGGGCAGTACCAAGCTTGAGCTGTGGAAAGAAGCATCTAGTCTTGGGCTTCACATTGTAAGAAAAGAATGACTGCTATTTGTTGAAAATACAATTGTAAAAGATAGGGAGTTTAACGCAGCTCCAATGGAGATGGCCTTTTAAACTTTGAGGCCATCCATGTCAGTTGATATCCCCAACAATTGAGGAAAACATGGAGAAATATGCATTGTAATTTAGACCCTGTCTAATATTCCCTTGCTTATACTTTTTTTTTCTTTTTTTTTTTTTTTTTTCGCATGGGCAAGCATTGGGAATTGAACCTGGGTCTCTGGCATGTTAGGCAAGAACTCTGCCTACTAAGCCACTGTGGCCCGCTCTTTGTTTATACTTTTGTACAATTTCCTTTTGAAGACTGAAAAAATTAATGCTTTGGTGTGTTACCTGCGTTTTGTATTATTGTTTTTTAATTGATTTTTAAAACCTTTAGGTGAGATGTACATTTTCTCAGTCAACCCAGGCCTCCCACTTTGATTGTCCTAAGCCTTGAACTTTGCTCCTAAGCATAACCAGCCTAACCCCTGAAAGTATTTGAGTCTGTGATCCTGGATTTATGCTTTCTGTGATTAGTTTACCTAGGAGCTTGTCACACTGTGACAAGGGCCTAGCAAGCCCTTCCTTTGCTCAGATTTTTTTCCCAATATTTTTATTATAAACAACGAACAAACATACAAACATTCTTAACATACAAACATTCTTGGCATGCTTGCAATCAATGGCTCACAATATCATCACATAGTTGTGTATTCATCACCATGATCATTTTTTTGAACATTTTCTTCTCTCCAGCAAAAGAAAGAAAAAAAATAAACTCATCCATGCCATACTCCTTACCACTCCCTTTCATTGGCCACTAGTATTTCAACCTACTCAATTTATTTTAACCTTTGTTCCCCCTATTGTCTATTTCCTATCCATATTTTTATTCATCTGTTGTACTGTAGATAAAAGGCTTTGCTCAGATTTTGCAAGGCTTTCTGTCAGAGTTGGGAAAAAACCTCATATCATCTTTCCCAACCCTTTCCATCCATAACATCGTCTTCTGCAACTCAGATATATCAGAGATATCAATGAGTTCTCCTGGCCATTATAATATAAAACTACAAGTTAGAGGCAACCAGATCTTTGAGTCCAGCTCAAGGACCAAACACTAATGGATGAGACTTTAAATCTTCATGCTAAAATGGCTTTGTTAACCTGGGAAAATACTTTCAACTCACCTTTTCAGTGTCTGAGGTCAGAAGTCATGGATGCTCCAGTTTTAAGCAGGATTTTAGTCCCTCCTGGGTATCTTGTCAACCTGAAAAATAACTTAGTGTTACTGGTTCTGTCTTTCAGGAAAACGTGCATGCCTTGGTGAACAGTTGGCCAGGTCTGAACTGTTCATTTTCTTCACTTCCCTTATGCAAAAATTTACCTTCAAATCTCCAAACAATGAGAAGCTGAGCCTGGAATTCAGAGTGGGCCTCACCATTTCCCCAGTCAAACACCACCTCCGTGCTATTCCTAGGGGGTGATATTGTTGGGGAAGGAGAGGGGAAAGGAAAGCGAGAAGAAACGTGGACTGTGGTCTGACGACCCTGGAGCCTGCTCACAAGTGGGGGAAGAAAGTGAAAATGACCCTTGGAAAAGACACCGGAAGTGAAGCTAGATGAAATTGGATCCAAATCCCAACTCTGACATCTCCTTTGATGTAGCCTTAAGCAAATCATTTACATTCTAAGCAAATTTCCCTTTCAATCAAATGAATATGAAATGAAATCTCCTGGTTGATGAAAAGATAACGATTCTTTCCCTAAAGACAGCTGCTATAATAATCAAAGGAAAGAATGGACAAGCCATCTGTTTTTAAAACACAAAGGATATCATAAAATTATTGTTGATATCTGCCTCTTCCTTCCTTAGGCATGTATTTGCTGTGACCTGTTAGTCTATCTCAGTTTGTTCAAAGTGGTTCAAATGGTTGATAATAGTTAGAACCTGGGCCCAAGCCACAGAAGTTCACCTTAAAGACTCTCACATATGGTAGCATGGTGAATGCTTTCTCTCATTTGTGCCTCAGAATGGCTTTTTGGGATCAGCAGAGTAGTATTGTTCCCTGTTTACAGGCAGGAAAGCAAGTGTTGTCAAAGCAGTTGTTATGATTTGCATAAGGAAACACTACTTCGTCTTTGGATTCAGGGTCAAGTAGGGTCTGAACACAACAAACTAAACCTGGAAATCAGGTTTAGTGTATTAGTGTGGAAATACTCTCCATCTTTAAGTATGGCTAGATAACTCAACCTCCTCATCTTAATCCTGCCATCAGGCATTTACTCTCATGCTGAGTCACATCATGATTTAATGGTGCAGTGGGTATGCATTTTTTCTACTATGCTATAAGTTCTTGATGACAAGTATTACCAGCTTACACTCTCCTTGGCTGTCATATGGTATATTATAGCAGGAAACCAGGAACCCCAGAATCATGTTCAACCTTTTTGTGTGTGATTACTCAGGGAAGATGATGGCCATAAAATGGAGCACAGATAACACTGAGTTTTGGCCCCAATTCCTGTGTAAGCAAACAAACAGAACTGGATGAAACTGTATAAAAAAAAAAACAAAACTTTTCCCCCAAGGTAGTTAAACTTCACTAATTTAAAGAGCTCAGAACAAAACAAAATGGTCCATGAGATCATGGGGCTTTCTTTCCTCTTGCTCATACTCCATGCCAAACTCACCTTGGGAATTCAGAGAAAACCAATTCAGCTGACCCCAGAGTAGCAGCATGAGAGCGGCCTGTTTGGCTACAGTTAGACTCAGTTATTCTGGGAGAGCTTAGAATGTGTTCTGGAAGAGAGAAATGTTTGATTTTCTAATGCGTGGGAGAAGGCCTTTGGTCATTATTGCCTTGTAGAAGAAAGAAGGAGAAGAAAGAAATCCCACCCATGTGCACTTACTTTTTAACCCACCTGAAAATTGTGCCCATGGAAGACAGATCAAATGATATCCAGAATAAAATCAATCAAATAAGGCCATGAACTTTCTCAATGTCTGAAACCTTGTTTCCCATTTCTTTTTTTTAAAATTTATTTGTTTTTTGTTTATGATACATAACCACATACAAACACAAATATTTTTATCCTATGATCATTCTGTTCTTGTTATATAATCAATAACTCACACTATCAACACATAATTGTATATTAATCATCATGACATTTCTTAGAACATCTGCATCAATTCAGAAAAAGCAATAAAAAAGACAGAAAAAAATTCATATATACCATACCCTTTACCCCTCCCCTTCACCGATCACCAGCATTTCAATCTACTAAATTTACCTTAACATTTGTTTCCCCTATTATTTATTTATTTTTAATCCATGTTTTATTTGTCCATCGATAAGGTAGACAAAAGGAACATCAGACACAAGGCTCTCACAACCACACAGTCACACTGTAACAGCCATATCATCACACAATTATCTTCAAGAAACATGGCCACCAGAGAACAGCTCCACATTTTCAGGCAGTTCCCTCCAGCCTCTCCATTACATCTTGACTAACAAGGTAATACCTATTTAATGTGTAAGAATACCCTCCAGGATGACCTCTTGACTCTGTATGGAATCTCTTAGCCACTGACACTTTATTTTGTCTCATTTCACTCTTCCCTCTTTTGGTCAAGAAGATTTTCTCAATCCCTTGATGCTGAATTCCAGCTCATTCTAGGATTTCTCCCACATTGCCAGGAAGGTCCACACCCCTGGGAGTCATGTCCCATGTAGAGAGGGAGAGGGCAGTGAGTTTGCTTGCTGTGTTGGCCGAAGAGAGATGCCACATCGAGCAACAGAAGCAGTTCTCTTGGGGGTGACATTTAGGCTTATTTTTTTTTCAAGTTGGAAAAAAAATTTATTTTTTCATCAAGTTACAGAATGCATATGATAGTATAGAGCAGAGATAGAAAGATAATTCAAGCTCTGAAGTTTTTTCTGATCAACATCCAATCTTAGCCAACAAACGTACAAAAAAGAAAAAATCAGTTTTATATATGCAAACCGTAAAATTCCAACAAAATCTACTAATGAAAAAAAATCAGTTATTGTGGTATTCTGAGAAAGAAAGAGTTGGTTTTGAATCTGGATCCAACTATGTAGATGTTTCTAGGCAAGTTACTTAACCTCCCTAAGCAGTAATATTCCTAAAAGTAAAAAAGAATATGGTGGTATCTACTTCCTAGGCATCAATTTCACTGAAAATGAAATGAGTTTTTGTATAACGCAACAACTGGTCTATCACTTGGTACTGGGCAAGTGATCAATGAACATCATTAGGTGCAGTGTTTTTCTGTACCATTATAGCCCATATTCACTATTTATTAGGCTTAATTTTAAGTAGGCTTAGCCTATTCTTTGCAGGAGTAAGTTTCATATGAACAAACCCCAAGACTGGAGGCTCGGCCTATTGCTTTGGCTGTCCCCACTGCCTATGACAATATCAAGAATTCTCCACTTGGGGATGTTGAATTTCCCCCCTTTTTCACCCTAGGGGACTCTGCAAATGCTTCCCTATTCACAGTTCAAATTGCTCTGGGATTTATCTGGGCATCACTCTGGACAAAGCTACAAAATCTCATGTCCTATGCAAGGTTCCAAGTACTATGGTGCTCGTATAGCTGTCCACATAAGTTATATTAGGAAATGCACTAGTCAAAATATAAATTCTGTACCAAATAAACATTTTTTGCTTGTCTCACACATAGGTTAAAGTTTTAAAATATTAATTAGCATCTATTTTCAACACCCTGCATTATTGACATTCCTTGTTCTTCCTCATACAGAAACATTTTTAAATTTGCACATTTAGTCACTATCATTATACACTCTAGACATTCCTAGGTTATACCATCTCAGTCTTTATTGTCTATCTTTCTTTCTGATTTCATTCATGCCCCCAGCCCTCCTCCCTCTACAATTCTCACATTCAGCTTCATTCAGTGTTCTCACATAATTGTATTACAGTTAGGTAGTATCGTGCTATCCATTTCTGAATTTTTACAATCAGTCCTGTTGCACTATCTGTATCCCTTCAGCTCCAATTAGCCAATATCTACCATATTTCTATCTCTTGATGGTCTCTGTTACCAACTGAAATTCTCCAAGTTCATTCGCTAATGTCAGTTCATATCAGTGAGACCATACAGTATTTGTCCTTTTCTTTCTAGCTGATCTCACTCAGCATAATGTCCTTAAGGTCCATCCATGTTGCTACATGCTTCATGATTTTATTCTGTCTTACAGCTGCATAATATCCCATTGTATGTACATACCACAGCTTGCTTAGCCACTTCTCTGTTGATGGACATTTTGGCTGTTTCCATCTCTTGGCAATTGTAAATAATGCTGCTATAAACATTGGTGTGCAAATGTCCGTTTGTGTCCTTGCCCTCATGTCCTCTGAGTAGATACTTAACAATGGCATTGACAGGTCATATGGCAATTCTATATTTACCTTCCTGAGGAACCTCCAAACTACCTTCCACAGCGATTATACCATTTGACATTCCAACCAACAGTGGATAAGTGTGCCTCTTTCTCCACATCCTCTCCAGCACTTGTCATTTTCTGTTTTATTGATAATGACCATTCTGGTGGGTGTGAGATGATATCTCAATGTGGTTTTGATTTTCATTTCTCTATTAGCCAGGGAAGTTGAGCATCTTTTCATGTGCCTTTTGGACATTTGTATTTCTTCTTCTGAGAAGTGTCTGTTCAAGTCTTTTGCTCATTGGGTAATTGGGTCATCTGTCTTTTTTATTGTTGAGTTGAACAATCTCTTTTTATATTCTGGACACTAGACCTTTATCTAATATATCAGTTTCAAATATTGTCTCCCATTGTGTAGGCTGTCTTTTTACTTTCTTGATGAAGTTCTTTGAAGCACAAAAGTGTTTAATTTTGATGAGTTCCCATTTCTTTCTTTCTTTCTTTAATGCTCTTGCTTTCGGTGTAAGGTCTAGGAAACCATCTCCTAGTATAAGATTTATGAGATAGTTCCCTATATTTTCTTCTAACAACTTTATGGTCTTAGATCTAATGTTTAGGTCTTTGATCCATTTGGAGTTAATTTTTGTATAGGGTTAGAGATATGGATCCTCTTTTATTCTTTTGCATATGGATATCCAGTTCTCTAGGCATCATTTATTGAAGAGACTAGTTCTGAACCAGGTGAGTTAGCTTGAATGCCTTATCAAAGATCAATTGTCCATAGATGAGAGGGTCTATATCTAACACTCTATTCGATTCCATTGGTCAGTATATCTATCTTTATGCCAGTACCATGCTGTTTTGACCACTGTAGCTTCATAATACACCTTAAAGTCAGGTAGCATGAGAATTCATTTTTTTCCCTCAGGATACTTTTAGCTAATCGGGGCACCCTTCTCTTCCAGATAAATTTGGTTATTGGTTTTTCTATTTCTGAAAAGTACGTTTTTCAGATTTTAATTGGTATTGCCCTGAATTTGTAAATCAATTTAGGTAGAATTGACATCTTAACTATATTTAGTCTTCTAATCCATGAACACAGTATGCCCCTCCATTTATTTAGGTCTTCTGTGATTTCTTTTAACAATTTCTTATAGTATTCTTGGTATAGGTCTTTTTGTCTCTTTAGTTAAATTTATTCCCAAATATTTTATTCTTTTGGTTGCAATTGTAAATGGAATTTTTTTCTTGATTTCCCCCTCAGATTGTTCATTACTAGTGTATAGAAACAGTAGGGATTTCTGAGTGTTGATCTTGTAACGTGCCACTTTACTGTACTTATTTATTAGCTCTAGTAGTTTTGTGTGGATTTTTCAGGGTTTTCGACATATAGCATCATGTCATCTGCAAACAGTGAGAGTTTTACTTCTTCCTTTCCAATTTTGATGCCTTGTATTTCTTTTTCTTGTCTACATGCTCTGGCTAGAACTTCCAACACAATGTTGAATAATAGTGGTGATAGTGGACATTCTTGTCTTGTTCCTGATCTTAGGGGGGATTTTTTCAGTTTTTCCCAATTGAGGATGATGATAGCTGTGGGGTTTTCATTTATTCCCTTTATCATTATGAGGAAGTTCCCTTCTATTCCTATCCTTTGAAGTGTTTTCAACAGAAAAGGATTTTGAATTTTGTCAAAAGCCTTTTCTGCATCAATTGAGATGATCATGTGGTTTTTCTGCTTTGATTTTTTGCTATGGTGTATTACATTAATTGATTTTCTTATGTTGAACCATCCTTGCATATCTGGGATGAATCTTACTTGGTCATGGTGTATAATTCTTTTAATGTGTTGCTGTATTCGATTTGCTAGAATTTTATTGAGGATTTTTGCATCTATATTCATTAGAGAAATTGGTCTGTAGTTTTCTTTTCTTGTAATGTCTTTGTCTGGCTTTGGTATGAGGGTGATATTGGCTTCATAGAATGAGTTAGGTAGCTTTCCCTCCTCTTCAATTTTTTTGAAGAGTTTGAGCAGCATTGGAACTAATTCTTTCATGAATGTTTGGTAGAATTCACGTGTGAAGCCATCTGGTCCTGGGCTTGACTTTTTGGGGAGCTTCTTAATGACTGATTCAATTTCTTTACTTGTGATTGGTCTGTTGAGGTCGTCTATTTTTTTTTTTTTTTTTTTTTTAGTTAATGTTGGTTGTTCATGCCTTTCTAGAAAGTTGTCCATTTCATCTACGTTGTCTAGTTTATTAGCATAAAGTTGTTCATAGTATCCTGTCATTACTTCCTTTATTTCTGTGGGGTCACTGGTTATATCCTCTCTTCCTTTTCTGATCTTATGTATTTGCATCCACTTTTTTCTTCTTTTTGTCAATCTTGCTAAAGCCCCATCAATCTTATTGATTTTTCTCATAGAACGAACTTCTGGTTTGTTGATTTTCTCAATTGTTTTCATGTTCTCAAGTTCATTTATTTCTATTCTAATCTTCATTATTTCTTTCCTTTTGCTTGCTTTGGGACTAGTTTGCTGTTCTTTCTCTAGTTCTTCCAAGTGGACAGTTAATTCCTCAATTTTTGCCCTTTCTTCTTTTTTGATATAGACATTTAGGGCAATAAATTTCCCTCTTAGCACTGCCTTTCTGCATCCCATAAATTTTGATATGTTGTGCTTTCATTTTCATTTGCCTCGAGATATTTACTGATTTCCCTTGTAATTTCTTTCTTGATTCACTTATTGTTTAAGAGTGTGTTGTTGAGCCTCTAGATATTTGTGAATTTTCTGGCACTCTACCTATTAATAATTTGCAGCTTCATTCCTTTATGATCTGATAAAGTGTTTTGTATTATTTCAATCTTTTTAAATTTATTGAGACTTGCTTTGTGACCCAACATATGGTCTAAATTTGAGAATGATACATAAGCACATGAGAAAAAGGTGTATCCTGCTGTTGTGGAGTGTAATGCTTTATAAATGTTTGTTAAGTCTGGCTCATTCATTGTATTACTCAAATTCTCTGTTTGCTTATTGATCTTCTGTCTAGATGTTCTGTCCACTGATGAGAGTGGGGAATTGAACTCTGCAACTCTTATGGTAGATGTGTCTATTTCTTTTTTCAGTGTTTGCCTCATGTATTTTGGAGCATTCTGGCTCGGCGCATAAATACTTATGATTGTTACATCTTCTTCTTGAATTGTTCCTTTTATTAATACATAATGTCCTTCTTTGTCTCTTTTAACTGTTTTACATTTGACATCTAATTTGTTAGTTAGGAGTATAGCTACTCCTGCTCTTTTCTGTTTGTTATTTGCATGGAATATCTTTTCCCAACCTTTCACTTTCAACCTATGTTTATACTTGGGTCTAAGATGGATTTCCTGTAAACAGCATATTAATGGGTCCTGTTTTTTAATCCATTGTTCCAGTCTATGTCTTTTGATTGTGGAGTTTAATCCAGTATTGTTTAGTGTTATTACTGTACAGGTAGTACTCTCTTCTACCATTTTGCCTTTTGGATTTTATATGTCATATCTAATTTTCTTCTTTTTACCTTTACTGATATTCTTCATTTCTATACTCTTCTCTACACCTCTCTCTTCTCTCTTTTCTTATCTGTCTCTAGTGCTTCCTTTAGTATTTCTTGCAGAGCTGGTCTCTTGGTCACAAATTCCCTAGGTGAACTTTTGTCTGCAAACATCTTAATTTCCCCCTCATTTTTGAAGGACACTTTTGCTGGATATAGTATCCTTGGTTGGCATATTTCTCTTTTAGGATATTAAATACATCATCCCACTGTCTTCTCACCTCCATGGTTTCTGCTGAGGAATCTATGCATAGTCTTATTGGGTTTCCCTTGTATGTGATGGATTGCTTTTCTCTTGCTGCTTTCAAGATTTTCTCTTTCTCTTTGACCTCTGACATTCTGATTAGTAAGTGTCTTGGAGTACATCTATTTGGATCTATTCTCTTTGGGGCATGCTGCACTTCTTGGATCTGTCATTTTAAGTCTTTCATAAGAGTTGGAAAATTTTCAGTGATAATTTCCTCCATTAGTTTTTCCCCTCCTTTTCCCTCCTTTTCTCCTTCTGGGACACCCACAATATGTAAATTCATGCACTTCATGTTGTCATTTAATTCCCTGAGTCCCTGCTCATATTTTTCCATTCTTTTCCCTATATTTTCTTTTGCTTGTCAGATTTCAGATGTTCCATCCTCCAGTTCACTAATCCTATTTTCTGCCTCTTGAAATCTAACATTGTAGGTTTCCATTGTTTTTTCCATGTCTTCTACTGTGCCTTTCATTCACATAAGTTGTGATTTGTTTTTTCAGACTTTTGATTTCTTCTTTTTGTTCATTCCTTGCCTTCTTTATATCCTCCTTTAATTCATTGGTTTGATTTTTATGAGGTTTTCCCTGTCTGTTTGAACATTCTGAATTAATTGTTTCAACTCCTGTATCTCATTTGAATTGTTGGTTTGTTCATTTGAGTGGGCCATTTCTTCAATTTTCCTAGTATGATTCATTATTTTTTTCCGGTATCTAGGCATTTAATTACCTTAATTAGTTTATTCTGGAGATTTTCTCACATTTTTTTTCCTAGGATTTTCTTGCTGGATGACTTTGTTTTCTATCTGTTCTTTTCCATTCAATTCAGCTTATTCTAGTCCTCCCGCTTAGGTTTTGTTTAATAGATCAGAATTTTTCAGTTCTTGTTTTTTTTTTTTAATTTCTTGCTCTGTTGTATGATGCCTTTCCTTCACCCCTTAGGAGGGTCTACTTAGATATTATAGACCCCAATCAGATTTTCCCAGACCAAATTGGTTAACTCTCAGGAAGAAAGAGTCATCTGCATCAGTTTTCCCTGAGGGTGAGACTCAGGAGGTTTTCCTATGAAGCCTCTGGACTCTGCGTTTTTCCTATCCTGTCCAGTATAAGGTGCTCTTCTGTCTGTGGGTCCCACCAGCATAAGATGATGCAGTACCTTTAACTTCAGCAGACTCTCCCTGCTGGGGTCATCTTGGAGACAGAAGAGAGTTTGTAGGCTGGCTTTAATCGCTTCCCTTTTCCAGACCTTGGGGAATTGAGGAAGCAATTCCACCTCAGCTGGGCCCCACCCCTCTCCTGAGGAAGGCACAGACTCCAGAGAAGCTCTCAAACAAGCCTGTTTCTTCCCATGCCTGGGGGCAGGTGAGCCCGAGAAGCCTTACAGCTATATCCAAAGAATCCTCAATCCATAGAAACACAGCCACAAAAGAGAAAAAGAAAAATCCATTTCAGAACAGGACCCCATTTCTTGGGTTTGCCAATCAAGAGCTTAAGCTGGTACGTTGTTCTGTGTATCTCCAGGTCTTATGTGCGCTCTCTTTTCCTGCAGGGCCCAGAGCTTTTCAGATCTTAAAAACACTGTTTTTGTTTTTTCTTTTTCTTTCTCTGTCAGCCATGCCCCCTCTGCACTGGGGCAAAAACCAGTGACCTCCACTTTCACTCGAGGTTCAGCTGAGCTGGGTCCTATCTTTAGTGGTCAGAATTTGTTAATTAATTCCACACTTGGTGTTTGGTTGTGCTCAGTGCCTGCTGCTAGTAAAGTCTCTTTCCTTTCCCCTCTGGGAAGCAGCCTGTGGTGGAAGGGTGCCAGCCACTGCGGCTTGGGGGACTCATGGTTCTGGGTGGCCTTGCAGCTGGTCCAGCTGGTCCAAACTGGAGTACACTGTGTGTCCAGTCACTGATGTGGCCCCAGCAGTTGTTCTGCACTGTTCCTGGCTATTTACTAGCTGCTCTGGAGGACAAACTAAATCCCATACCTTGCTAAGCCTCCATCTTGGCCTCCAGCCCCCCCCCACCCCATTTTTCTTAATTGTTGATCACTCAAGCAGAAGAGGATGGTGCCACCACTGACTCACTGGGAAACTGGCCAAAATACTTTACAGTATATGTTTAAATTTCCTTTTCTGTAATATGCAACACTTTATTGAGTTCCATTGCTGTTGCAAATTTGCCATGCTTATAGATGGGCAAGTACTCAAGAAATACTTATGGGATAAATGTAAAACCACTGGGGACACATCCTGTCCTATTGGACAGAATCAGACTCCGGGGAAACAGAAGACTGTAAGTAATGGAATTTTATGGCCACATAAAATGTACCTTTTCTTTTTTTTTCTTTTTTTACTAGCCCGCCAAGACACAGTTCTACAAGCTGGCTGGTTTTAAACAACAGAAATTTATTGTCTCACAGATCTGGAGACTATAAATTCAGAAACAATGTGTTGGCAGGGCCATGCTCCCTCTGTAGCCTGTAGGACAGAATCCTTCCTTGCCTCTTTCAGCCTCTCTTTGCTAGCATTCCTTGGAATTCCTTGACTTGTAGCTGCAGCACTTCAATTTCTGCATTCATCATCACATAAAATTTTCTCATGTGTTTGTGTTTCTTTCTCACCTGTGTCCAAATTTCCTAATCTTTTAAATCTACCAGTCATATTGGGTTGGGGCACACTGCATCCCAATTTGGCCTCATCTTTGCCAAGAGTATCTTAAAAACACTATTTCATTTCCAAATATGGTCACATTCACAGGATGGAAGATTAGGAGATGAACATATCTTTTGAGAGGTCAAAATTACACCCATATACCAAAGGAAGTGTGGAGTGGGGATGAGAGCCCAGGGACATTTGAATTTGTCTTTCCTCAACCCCTTACAGTGACCTTGAGCAAGATATTTAAATCTGCAAGCCCCAGTTCTTTTCTTCTAAGATATGGGCATAAAAGTAGAAATCTCACTATATGGCAGTGAGGATAAAACTTAAAATCATGAAATACTGTGTGTCTAACAATAAGATGATGGCATAGGATTTGTAGGATCCAAGCTGAAAGTGGCTTTAGTCCTTTCCACCCCAAGTACTCTGTGGGCTTCCTTTATTCATTCCTGAATGAAATTTCAGGTATATCCCATCATTTTTGGGTTACTCTTAGATAGTAAATGTTCTTGTTGCATTCAGTCCTAAGAACAATCATGTTGGACATTAAGATGTGTAACTCATGAGTTCATTATTTACACACCTCCATAAATTAGCTGATTTCACTCCCTCTGCTACACCCAGTTTCATACCTGGCAGCTTGTCAGGTGGTGGGAGGGAGGAAGTCTTCTCTTTGTTCTGCTTCCCTTACCCTTCTGTCTCACCCACAAAAGGCTTCCCCTGGTTCCATGATGCTTACAAGTAGGGGCAGGCAGAAAGCCTTACCATTTGCCTAATCCCATTCTTCTCCTTTTATGTATAGCCAACATCAGTCCAAAGAGGGCCATGACTAGAGACAAAAAGGTACATTTAGGTTCTTAAAGTAGGCAGAGAGGTATAATGGCATAGTGGTTAGGAGCACAGGCTGCCTGAGTCTAAAATATATCTTTACTACTCAATGGCTGAATAACTTTGGGCAAAACTCTTCAGCTTCATGCCTCAGTTTTCCTATTTCACCTTCCTCTATTTAAACTAGTTTTTAAAAATATTTTTAAAAAGTTTCAAAAGTTGCCAGTACTTCATTTGATATTATCATTATGATATCAAAGATGATGACTTCGTATTTACAAATTCTATTGGAGCTACTGTAATATACAGTTATATATTGCATATAAAACATGCCATTTTTACCTTATGAAATCTAACCTTCGTGTTGTATTTTAAATATTTTAGACATACTTTTTAAAATGTCTTTCATGTTGCTTTATTTTAAGAAGTATAGCATGTAAATTTTCTACTCTTTTTTTGCATCTGCTGACTTGGTCAGTTAAAAATTTTATTGAACATCTGCTATGTGCTAATCACTGGAGATACAGCAGTGAACAAAAGAGACAAAGCTCTGCCCTCATGCATCTTACATTTTGGTAGGGAGCAGAGAAAGAGATAGTAAACAAAATGCTATATGAGAATCTGTGCTATAAAGAAACATTAAGCAGAAAGGGGAGAAAGTACAATTTACACACGGAGAAAGAAATTCTTATTGAGAAAAAACTATACTTGAGAAAGTCCAGAAGGAGGTTAGGGAGAAAGCCATGCAGGAATCTGCAGGAAGAACTTTACAGACAAAGGAAATAAGCTCTGAGGCAGGAGAGTGCATGGTATTTCAAGATAAACACCCAGACAGACAGCATGACTGCAGCAGACTTGAAACAACAGGTCAGTGAGACTACAAGAGCCAGCTATTATAGGGCCTTTCAAGATAAGAAAAGTTTTGGTCTTTTATTGTGAGTGTGAGGGCAAGCCATTAGATAAATCTTTGAGCAGATGAATGACAAGATCTGATTTTGTTTTCAAAGATTGATTCAGGCAGATGTGCATGAATGTTCAGGGAACAAGAGAAGAAGGATGTATTAGTTAGGGTTCTCTAGAGAAACAGAATCAACAGGGAACACTAACAAATATAAAATTTATAAGTGTCTCACTTGACCGTGGGAATGCAGAGTCCAAAATCCTCAGAGAAGGCTGTGAAGCCAACGATTCTGATGGAGGGACTGGATGAAGTCCACAGGAGAGGCTCACCAGCCAAAACAGGAAGAGCATGACTCTACCAAATCCTCCTTATAAGGATTTCAGTGGTTAGATTAAGCATCACTCATTGCAGAAGACATGCCCCTTTGGCTGATTACAAATGGAATCAGCTGTGGATGCAGCTGACATGATCATGATTTAATTCTATGAAATGTCCCCATTGCCACAGACAAGCCAGCACTTGCCCAACCACCACTTGACCATGACAGTCCACCCCTTGTCAACTTTGCAACTATATAAACAAACTTAAACCGTACCTAATTTCTAAATAAAAAACAATAAAATACACACTTTTTTCTTTTACCTACCAATACTCAACTGTCCTGCATATAACTGGAAACACATTAAATCTCTCCAGAATAGGGTGCAAATCCTTGGGTAATATTCATTCTCAAACTTGACATCTTACAACCTAAATAGCATAACATGAACAAAACAGCATTACAGTCCTCGTTTCTGTAACTGATCACATGGTCGAAGTTCATATTTATCACTACCTTCTTCCACTACCCACTCCATGTTCCCTTTACCCTCAGCAAGCACTTCAGCTGGCCGTGGTTCTTTGCCTGGTGGGGTGACCCAAACCTTCATTCCTGAAGTTTCAGAACCATCAGTAGTCCTTTTTGGATTGCATTGCTGCAGTTTTCCATTGATTTTAATCACAGGGCATGGTAGTACTAAAAGACAGTCTAGGGGATCTCTTATATTCCAAGAAAACTCTTTATCTCCATTATGTAATTGCAGTCCTACTTCCTCCTGATAGTCAGGGCCAATCACCCCAGACAATAATGTAATCCCCTTCTTGGCTTGTTGATCCAGTGGCATAAATAGCCCAACAAAGTGACGAGATGGCAGTCTTAACTTCCAGTTCAGTGGAATCATTCTTGTTTCTCCAAGAGGAAGCACTCCCCATTTTGGAATTAAAATCTGTAGACCAGCAGAGTTCAGGGTTACAGGGACAGGAAGCAGAAATTCTCCTAGTGGATCATTAGGGGTAATAGTGAGTGGTACCACTTCCATTTCCACCCCTTGGTTCCTGGACCCATGGATCCTGGCTATGGGACAAACAGCATCATACAGCAGACACTGATTCAGAGCATATACAGCTTCCTGGAGAACATTGCCCCAGCCTTTTAAGGTATTGCCACCTAGTTGGTGCCGTAATTGAGTTTAAAAGACCATTCCACCGTTCTATCAATCCAGCTGCTTCTGGATGATGGGGAACATGGTAAGACCAGAGAATTCCATGAGTATGTGCCCATTCCTGCACTGCATTTGCTGTGAAGTGTGTTCCTTGATCAGAAGCAATGTGGAATACCATGACGATGGATAAGGCATTCTGTAAGCCCACAGATGGTAGTTTTGGTAGAAGCACTATGTGCAGGGAAAGCAAACCCATATGCAGTATATGTGTCAATTCCAGTTAGAACAAATCGCTGCCCCTTCCATGAAAGAAGTGGTCCAATGTAATCAACCTGCCACCATGTAGCTGGCTGGTCACCTCAGGGAATGGTGCCATATTGGGGTCTGAGTGTGGGTCTCTGATGTTGGCAGATTGTGCACTCAGCAGTGGATGTAGCCAGGTCAGCCTTGCTAAGTGGAAGTCCATGTTGCTGAGCTGATGTATAACCTCCATCCCTACCACCATGACCACTTTGTTCATGAGCCCATTGGGCAAGGACAAGATTTGCTGGGGAAAGAGGCTGACTGGTATCCACAAAATGGCTCATCTTATCCACTTGATTATTAAAACTTTCCTCTGCTGAAGTCACCTTCTGATGACACAAATATCTTCATGTTTTTAGCCCACTCAGAAAGGTCTATCCACATACTTCTTCCCCAGACCTCTTAGTCACCAATTTTCCAATTATGGTCTTTCCAAGTCCTTGACCATCGAGTCAAACCATTAGCAACAGCCCATGAGTCAGTATACAAATGCAACTCTGGCCAGTTTTCCTTCCAAGCAAAATGAACAACCAGGTGCACTGCTCGAAGTTCTGCCCACTGGGAGGATTTCCCCTCACCACTCTCCTTCAAGGACACCCCAGAAAGGGGTTTTAGTGCTGCAGCTGTCCTCTTTTGGGTGGTACCTGCATATCTTGCTGAACCATCTGTAAATCAGACCCAAGTTTTCTCTTCCTCAATCAATTCACTGTAAGGAACTCCCCAACAGGCCATAGCTCTGGTCTGGGAATGAGAAGGTAATGCGGCAGGAGTGGAGACCATGGGCATTTGGGCCACTTCTTCATGTAACTTACTTGTGCCTTCAGGACCTGCTGTGGCTCTATCTCATATATACCATTTCCATTTTACAATAGAGTGCTGCTGCACATGCCCAACTTTATGGCTTAGTGGGTCAGACAACTCCCAGCTCATATTAGGCAACTCAGGTCTCATGGTAACTTGGTGACCCATGGTTAAGCATTCAGTCTCTACTAAGGCCCAGTAGCAGGCCAAATGCTGTTTCTCAAAAGAATAATAGTTATCTGCAGCAGATGGTAAGGCTTTGCTCCAAAATCTTAAGGGTCTGTATTGTGATTCTCCTACAGGGGCCTGCCAAAGGCTCCAGACAGCACCTCTATTCACCACTGACACTTCCACCACCACTGGATCTGCTGGATCATACGGCCTAAGTGGCAGAGCAGCTTGTGCAGCAGCCTGGGGTTGTCACAGAGCATCCTCTTGTTCAGGTTACCACTCAAAATTAGCAGCTTTTCTGGTCACTCGATAAATGGGCCATAGTAGCACACCCAAACAAGGAATATATTGTCACCAAAATGCAAAAAGACCAACTAGGCATTGTGCCTCTTTTTTGGTCATAGGAGGGACCAGATGCAGCAACTTATCCATCACCTTAGAAGGGATATCTCAATATGCCCCACACCACTGGACATCTAGAAATTTCACTGAGGTTGAAGGCCCCTGTATTTTTGTTGGATTTATCTCCCATCTTCTGACATGCAAATGCCTTACCAATAAATCTAGAGTAGTTGCTACTTCTTCCTCACTAGGTCCAACCAACATGATGTCATCAATACAAAGGACCAGTGTGATGTCTCATGGGAGGGAGAAACGATCGAGTTCCCTGTGGACAAGATTATGACATAGGGCTGGAGAGTTGATATACCCCTGAGGTAGGACCATGAAAGTATATTGCTGACGTTGCCAGCTGAAAGCAAACTGTTTCTGGTGGTCCTTACTAACAGCTATTGAGAAAAAAGCATTTGTCAGATCAATAGCTGCATATCAGGTACCAGGGGATGTACTGATTTGCTCAAGCAATGATACCACATCTGTAACAGCAGCTGCAATTGGAGTTACCACCTGGTTGAGCTTATTATAATCCACTGTCATCCTCCAAGACCCATCTGTTTTTTGAACAGGCCTAATAGGAGAGTTGAATGGGGATGTGGTGGGAATCACCACCGCTGCATCCTTCAAGTCCTTAAGAGTGGCAGTAATCTCTGCAATCCCTCCAGGAATCCGATGTTGCTTCTGATTTACTATTTTGCTTGGTAGGGGCAGTTCTAGTGACTTCCACTTGGGTTTTCCCACCATAATAGCCCTCACTGCATGAATTAGAGAGCCAATGTGGGGATTCTGCCAGTTGCTCAGTGTGTCTATACCAATTATACATTCTGGAACTGGGGAAATAACTACAGAATGGGTCCAGAGGCCCACTGGACCCACTGTGAGAAGGACCTGAGCTAAAACTCCATTGATCAGCTGGCCTCATAGACCCCCACTCTGACTGGTGGACAAGAGTGATGTTTTGGGTCACCTGGAATTAATAAATATCACTTCGAACAGGTGTCTAATTATCCCTGAAATATCTGTTCATTTCCTTTTCCCCAATGCACAGTTACCCTGGTAAAAGGCCATTGGTCTCCTTGGGGAAGGCTTGGAGGAAGATTAACAGTATAAATTTGTGGCAGTGTAACAGGGTTCTCCCCCAGAGGGACCTGGCCTCCCCTTCATTCAAAGGGCTCTGGGCCTGTAAACTGTTTCAAGTCTGAAAATTGATTAAGGGGCCATGACTCTGTGTTTTTGTAATTCAGGTTAGACTTCTGTTCACTTGACCTAGAACTCTTTTGTTTATACAGCTTGAACAAGAATTCAGTAGACTTCTCTTCTATTGTATTTCTAGGTACCCTATGATTTACTAGCAAATGCCACAAATCTCTGTGAGTCATATAATTTTGATGCCTGCTTTGAGTTTACTGTCTATTATAATAGCCACGTCTACTCTGTCTTTGGCGATTAAGTGCTGCCACCTGGCTTCTGCCAATTCGGGATCCTGTCATCACCATTGTGTTTAAGGATTCCAGCTCAGTGACAGCAGTTCCTACAGTAATATCTGACCTACAGAGAAATGCAACCACAGAGCTCTTTAGGGATGATGGTGCTAGTCTCACAAATTTATTTCTCACTGTTCTGGTAAAAGGTGCATCCTCTGGACATTACAGGGGTGTAAGAGCAGGCTTTGCATGGTAAATCCACTATAACATTCCAATCTCTCTAAGCCTCTGGATCCCTTCATCTACATTATACCAGGGTAGTTCTGGCATTTCAACCTCAGGTAATGTTGGCCACCTTTTGATCCGTGTTTCAACCAACCATCCAAACAAAGTGTTAATACCTTTCCTAACTCCTTGAGCTATAACACTGAATGCAGAATCTCTGCTTAGTCTTCCCATATCAATAAATTCAGCCTGATCCAGCCTTATATTCCTCCCTCCAATATCCCACATCCTTAAAATCCATTGCCACACATCTTTCCCTGATTTCTGTCTATATAAATTGGAAAACTCACACAGTTCTCTTGGAGTATAATGTACTTCTTCATGTGTGATACTTTGTACCTCATCTTTAGAAGCCTGTTGGGACTTTACTCTAGTTATAGGTCTGGAGGAAATGAGGGGTAGTTGGAGTGGTTCATGAAAAGAATTAGAAATGTCTTTCAAGCCATTTGCTTTAGGGCCTTCATTTGTAGTTTCATCTGGTGAAACAGGATTAAGCCCTCTAGGGCTAATCATGTCAGAAGGAGGTTGGGTGGCCAACTCCTCAAGGCAGGCTGGAGATGGGGTGGTTATGTCCTCAGGGCAAACTATTACAGGATTATCTAGAGAAGACTCAGCATATCTAGGGTTTCAACCTCACCCCTGACATCGTTATCAATCTGCATGTCACCATCCCATTTTGCAGGGTCCCATTCCTTTCCAATCAATACCCTCACTTTAATGGCAGACACCATGCAAGATTGAGATTTCAGTTTACATTGTAAAGTTGCTACTCTAACAATAAGATTCTGAGTATGATTTTCAGAGATCTCAACTCTACAGCTACAGGAAATAAGATTTTCCTTCAGGATATTCATAGAAACGTCTACATCTTTCAAATGGTGCTTAAGTTTCTCATTTGTAGCCTTAAGCCCATCCCTTTCAACCCTTAATGTAGCCAGTGTATCTAACAACAACCAACCAACATCTCTATACCTTTTATTTCTACAAAACTCTCTAAAGGTGTCAAAAACATTATCCTCCAGAGCCTGGCTTTGAACAAGAGAAGCATTAGGAGAATCAAATGGTGATATTTTGACTATCTGTTTTGCCAATTCACTCCATGGATTGGGAGTGTCATTCTGATTATGGAAGTCAGAGTCCTTAGTGTCTTTGAGTCCAGTAGAAAACCATTCATAAAAACCCATTTTTAAGATTCTGTTTCTTAAGAACCACTCCTGGTACCAAGATGTATTGGTTTAGGTTCTCTAGAGAAACATAATCAACAGGGAACACTCACAAATATAAAATTTATAGAAGTGTCTCACATGACCATGGGAATGCAGAGTCCATAATCCACAGAGTAGGCTGTGAAGCCAATGATTCTGATGGAGGGTCTGGATGAACTCCACAAGAGAGGTTCACTAGCCAAAACAGGAAGAGCCTGTCTCTTCTGAATCCTCCTTATAAGGCTTTCAGTGATTAGATTAAGCATCACTCATTGCAGAAAACATGCCCCTTTGGCTGATTACAAATGGAATCAGCTGTGGATGCAACTGACATGATCATGATTTAATTCTATGAAATGTCCCCATTGCCACAGACAAGCCAGCACTTGCCCAACCACCACTTGGCCAAGTTGACACATGAACCTGACCATGACAAGGTCCAAGAACTAACTTCCTCACCTCTCTCCTGACTCGATCTCATTCCTCGAAGGTGAAGAGGGCCTGGAGGAGCTGTTGGCAGTCATCCCAGGTGGGCTGGTGGGTAAAAAAGACAGTCTCCAAGAGGGAGATGAGCCTTTGGGGCTTTTCAAAGAAAGAAGGATTCTGATTTTTCCAATTATACAGATTGCTAGAGGAAAAGGGGACATAGACCATGAAAGGTAGACAGTCATCCCCTAGGGCAGGGCCAACTTTCCTCAAGGGTAAAATTGGAGATCTGGGAAAATCCAGTGATTGTGAACCAGAAGAATGGTCATAAGCAGAGCCACTTCTGGTATGGGGGAAACTGAAGGTCACCTCCTGGCTATCAGATGGGCTGGTTGCCACCTCTTGGCCGTTTCTCCCCTCTGGTCTTAGAGGGGTTGGAGGGGCTGTTAGGTATTGGGGAGGGTCCATCAAGTATGGATCTTGTCAATACTGGGACCCCATTAGTATTTTTTTTTTTGAGAGGTTTTTATTAAGACTGCCATTTTGGCTTTGGGGGGTTTTCCTTTTTGGGACTCCATGCAAGACCATAACTACTTGGGTTTTTCTGTTAAGATTTCAATCCAAATTAGTATATAGGGGATTTAGTCAGGGTGGGCTGGATTACCAAAAATCATCCTTTGGACTTTATAAGCCACAGATAGATCTGTGGTTCCCTCAGGAGGCCACTCAGAACCAAAAGTTGGCCACTCCCATGAGCAGAATTTTTTTCAAGTTGAAGGCCTTGACAGGGGCTCCATAGTCTCTGGCCTTCAGCTGAAATTCCTGGAAATTTTTCAAAAAACATTGAAGGAGAGTACAGACAGATGAACTTGACTGACCCATGGCAACTATGACAAGAATGACACAGAATGTGGTGAGACCAACAATTGAGAGGAGGGACAAAATGAACCAAGACAAACAAAGCGTTATCCCTAATTGATTCTTAAGCAGAATCCCAGGTAATGTCTTGCTCCAGGACTGGACCTTGGAAATAATGCTGCATCCAACCTTCCAGAGGTCCTCACTGGATCCAATAACAGACCTGTACTCACCAGTGAAACAGATGACTCCACCATATTTTGTATAATTTTGGAGGGTCCTGTAGAACCGGCCTGGTCCCTGGTCCTTGCCTGGGGCAGAGGAACGTCTCTCTGAGGCCTTCCCCTAGGCCAGACCTTGGTTCTGGGGATGATCCCCAGGACCTGTGGTCACCTGATGTCCCATTGGGATGATCTCACTGGGGCCTCCAAATGTTATTGGGTACACTGAAAGAGAGACCACACAATTCAAAGCTGCAAGCCAATTTAGAGTCTTTATTAGCCTGCTGGTGACTGCCTCAGAAACTTCCAAGAAGGAAGGTACAGAGAGCAGCCCCCAGAGGTTTTCAAGGTGAGCTTATAAAGGCTAAACTCATGTTGTGTTTTGCAGTTGCTAGCAAGCAAGTGTAATCATAGAAGCAGAAAAGTGCCATTAGCTGTTGCCAAAACATATCCTATTCTCTCAGTTCCCTAACATTAGTTATTTTTAACTCTTGGGGACTTTCCTTGCTCGGGCCTGGTTTATTGTTCCTGGCCCTCCACAGTAGCAGTCCTATCCTTTCCAAGGGCCTATGCAGTGGCCCGCCTCTTTCCAAATCAACCTCAGGGGACATTGAGGAGACTACCTTTTTCTCAGCTCCACCCTCTCCAGGCATCAGGGCCACATCTGGGCCCTTCGCCATTTCCAGGGCACATGCTCAACCCCTTCATTGGTGGCAGCCAGGCTCTCCCCAGTTCCCAAGGAGCATCTTGTACCTTTTCCAAGGCCTGAGGCGGCACAACTCTTCCACTGCAACGAGGTGGGAGACTCATCCTCTCCATGTATATGGGTGGGTCCACTCTCCTGGCAGAGGTTTCTTGGCTTCAGATCCAAGCTTCCATGGTTTTCACTCTGCAAACTCCAATTTGTCCCTTTTGTGTCCTCCTTTGTCCAAATTGGTAGTGGTTCCATTTACACCAACAGTCTCTTCAAGCACTCCAGGACTTCTTCATCATCCTCTTTACAGTTCCTTCAAGATCTTCCCCTTAGCCATCCAAAAAACTGGTCCAACATGTCTGGTGTTTACAAACTGTAGCAATACCCCACTTCTCAGGTACCAAATCTGTTCTAGTTTGCTAGCTGCTAGAAAGCAACACACCAGAGATGGATTGGATTTGAATGAAAGGGGATTTATTTCATTAGTTCTTCAGAGGAAAGGCAGCTAACTTTCAACTGAGGTTCTTTCTTACACGGGAAGGCACAGGGCACTCTCTACTGGCCGTCTCTACAGGCCTCCAGGTTTCAACTTTTCCCAGGGTGATTCCTTTCTGTATCTTCAAAGGCCTGGGCTGAGCTGTGAGTGCTGAGATGAGGTATGATGAGTTGCTCTGGCTGTGCTATGTTGAGCTCTCTCATTTAAGGACCATGATTAAATCAAACATCATTCATTGCAACAGGCATGCCTCCTAACTGACTCCAGATGTAATCAGCAACAGATGAGGTTCACATGCCATTGGCTCATGTCCACAGCAATAGATGTAGACACCTTGACCTGGCCAAGTTGACACTTGAACCTAACTACCACACAGGGTGAGTTTAAGCACACCAGGGGCAGACTGCAACACACAGGCCAGAGCAGGAGCAGAAGGAGTACCAGGGTCCCACTGCCACATCAGCTTGAGAGATTATCCCTCTCTTCTCTTTAGCCAGGAGACCCCATGGAACCTGGAAGTCAGCAGACATGGTTTACATACAAACAGAGAACTTGTGAAGTCCAGTGCCTACCCAACCCCTGAGGCAGGCTGCTATGGATGCCCAGATTTGCCGAGACTGGGGTGAGGGGGGACACAGCACTGATCTAATCTGACAATTGGCCAGTGAAGGAGATTCTCTTTCTCCTGCTGTTTCTATCCTTTCACCAAGGAGACCTGGAGCACTCACAGCATGCACAGATGGAGAAGCAGGTACATGGGAGTGAGCTGTGCCATACCACCAGGCATTCTCAGGCTGGTGGTAGGCAGGAGTAGTTGAAATACTCAGTCCCACAGGCCAAAGCCTTTCCAAGTGGGAGCGTGGTGACTACCAAACACATTTTGCCCACAGAGCAGATTTTCCACTGAGGTGAACACTGCCCACTTCCCAGTCACAAGTTGGTGGTTTTCAGTGTGCACTGATAACTAGCATTGAGTGTCTTTGCATCTGGTTGGTAGTGACCCAGCTGTATGATTTACTAAGGGAAAGAGGTAGCCCAAGTATGCCATCTTCTGCAACAACATGGAAAGTGTAGTCTGGCAAACTTCCTTTCTGCTTAGCATTTAACAGATCTTAAATTAGTGTGGCACCTCCTAATTTTTATCCTGGCCTTAGTTTGGTGGGGTATTATTAACACACCATGTGCAGAAAGACACCTTTTGATATAAATACAAACAACTGCAAAATCTTTGATGAGTGAGGGAAATCAACATTTAAAATTATCTGCATAATTATATACCTCAAAGGCAACAGAAAATCACAAAGCATATGAAGATGCAATTAAATATGGCCCAGTCACATAACCAAATTAAAATCCTGGAGGATACACAGAATGTGGAACAAATAATCAAAGATGTCCGTATAAATCTGCTAAATAAGCTCAATGGGTTGGCTAAATAAGTTCAACAGGTTGGATATGAAAAAAGACACTAAAAAAATAAAGAAGAAATTGAAAGGTTTATAGAAATCAGGAGATCTTATGGAAATGAAAGATACTATAGATCAAATTAAAAATATACTAGAGACACACAACAGCAGATGTGAAAAAGCCAAAGAAAGAATAAGTGAGCTAGAGGACAGGACAATTGAATTTGAACATGCAAAACAACAAATAGTGAAACACATGGAAAAATTTTTATTGGATCTCATGATAATGATGGACCACACAAAGTTCACAAATATAAGAAGCATTGGTGTATCAGAAAGAGAAGAGAAGAGTAAAGGGAAGGTTATTTGCTAGGCAGAAGAATAAGTTAAGAGAGAGAGGTCTGGAGAAAGTTAGTAAGGGTAATTAAAGTATTTTAAAAAGTATTAAAAAGGATAAAGAAATATAGATCTGACAGATAAAAACCAAAGAATAAGATCATAGATTCAAGGAATGTCTTTAAAATAAGTTTAAATGTTAACTGAATAAACTCACAAATTAAAAGGGGAGGATTGGAAGAATGGATTAAAAGTTATGACTCATTTATATGCTGTTTATAAAAGATTCATCTTAGACCCATGGATACAAACAAATTGAAAGGGAAAGAATGGAAAAAGATACTCTACACAAGCTGTAACCAAAAGTAAGCAGAAGTAGCTCTACTAACATCAGTCAAAATAGACTTTAAATGCAAAGATGTCATAAGAGACAAAGAAGGACACTATATATTAACAAAAGGGCAATTCATCAAGAAGAGATAATAATCATGAATGTTTATTCTCCCAAGCAAGGAGCTCCAAAGCACAAGAGGAAAACATTGGCAAAACTGAAAGGAGCAATAGATGTTTCAACAATAATAGTGAAAGACTTCAATACACCACTCTCTTCTACACATACAACAACTAAACAGAGGATCAATAAGAAAATAGAGAATCTCAATGATATATGTGAATGAGACCTAACAGATATATAGAGATCATTACACCCCAAAACATCAGGATATACATTCTTCTCTAGTGCTCATGTAATGTTCTCTAGGATTGATCATAAGCTGGGACACAAAAGATGTCTTAGCAAATTTAAAGATAAAAATCATTCAAAGAAATTTCTCTGACCATAATGGAATGAAGCTGCATATCAATAACCACCAGAGAACCATATCTTTCACAAATATATGGAAATTACTTTTTGAATTATTATTCAAAGAAGAAATTGCAAGGGAAATCACTAAATATCTGGAGATGAATGAAAATGAGAATACAACATAACAGAACTTATGGAATGTGATAAAGGCAGTGCTGAGAGGGAAATATTTATTGTCCTAAATGCCTATATTAAAAAAAGAAGAAAGAGCAAAAATTGAGGACTTAATGGCTGGCCTGGAAAAACTAGAGAAAGAACAGTAAACTTACTCCAAGCAAACAGAAGAAGAGAAATAACAAAGATTAAAGCAGAAAGAAATTAGTTTGAGAACAGCAACAACAACAACAAAAAAAAGACAATAGAAAGACATAATAAAACCAAAAGTTGGTTCTTTGTGAAAATCAACAAAATTGATGGCCCTTAGGCTAACAATAAAAATAAATGGAAAGGATACAAATAAATAAAATCAGAAATGAAAAGAGTGGATCCTTATCATGGACACTGAAGAAATTTTTTTTTTAAAAATCATAAAGAATACTATAAACAACTACATGCCAATAAACTGGACAACTTAGATGAAGTGGACAAATTCCTAAAAGCACATGAACAAACCTACGCTGTCATCATGAAATGACATCAACAAACCAATACCAAGTAAAGAGATTCAATCAATCATCAAAAATCTTCCTACAAAGAAAATCCCGGGGCCAAATGGCTTCACAAGGAAACTTTACCAAACATTTCAAAAAGAACTAGCATCATTCCTGCTCAAACTCTTCCAAAAAATTGAGAAAATAGTAACCTTAGCTAACTCATTTTATGAAGCTAATATCGCTCTAATACTAATACCAGGTAAAGGTACTAAAAGAAAACAAAATTACAGGCCAATATTCCTAATGAATGTAGATGCAATAATTCTCAACAAAATACTAGCAAGTTGAATCCAGTAATACATAAAAGTGGGGTTTATTCCAGGCATGCAAATGTGGTTAAACATAGCAAAATTAATCAATGTAATGCAGCATATTAACAAGTCAAAATAGGAAAATGACCTAATTATCTCAATTGACACTGAAAAAGCATGTGACAAAATTCAACAACCTATTCTAATGAAAACACTTCAAAAGATAGGAATTAAAGGAAACTTGCTCGCATCTTAAAGGATGCATATGAAAAGCCCACAGCTAGCAACATACTTAATGTTGAGAGGCTGAAAGCCTTTCCCATTAGACTGAGAACAAGACAAGAATGCCCACTGTGGCCACTATTATTCAACATTGTGGTAGAAATAGAGCTACAGCAACCAAGTAATAACAATAAATAAAAGGCATCCCGATTGGAAAGGAAGAAGTAACACTTTCATTATTTGCAGATGACAAGACCCTATACTTGGAAAATACTGAGAAACTTATGACCAAGCTATTTGAGCTAATAAACCAATTCAGCAAAGTGGTGGAGTCATGGTCAGGTTCGTGTGTCAACTTGGCCAGGTGCTGGTGCCCAGTTGTCTGGTCAGGCAAGTGCTGGCCTGTCTACTGCTATGAGGACATTTCATAGACTTAAATCATGATCAGGTTGGCTGCATCCACAGTTGACTGCATTTGCAGTCAGCTAAAGGTAGTGTCTTCTGCAATGAGTGATGCTTAACTAATCACTGGAAGGCTTTTAAGGAGGATTCAGAAGGGACAATACTTCCTGCTTCAGTGAGTCAGCCTCTCCTGAGAGTTCGTTGAGGAACTACTTTGGAGTTGTCAGCTTGTGACCTGTCCTACAGATCTTGGGCTCTTACCTCCCCATGGTTTCCCAGCCAGCCTCTCCTGAGAGTTCATTGGGGACCTTCCTTGGAGCTGCCAGCTCATTGCTTACCCCACAGAATTTGGATTTCACATCGCCACAACACCTGTTACTTTATTGGACCTGGCTAGTAAGAAACTTGAGAGGTTTCTACATGGAGATGATCCAGAT
The DNA here is from genome assembly GCF_023851605.1 of Tamandua tetradactyla. Lineage (NCBI taxonomy): Eukaryota > Metazoa > Chordata > Mammalia > Pilosa > Myrmecophagidae > Tamandua > Tamandua tetradactyla. The sequence continues at coordinate 160,578,459 of NC_135328.1, forward strand.
GCCATGTCAGGCTTCACATTCTGTCAATGCTTGACAAACAAAGAATTTGAAAAACAAATTGGCTCATGAAATTAATAGTAATTCCAGCATCTCTTTGAAACAGATAAAGATATTTTTTAGGGAATTTCAGAAGTTCCGCATTAACATTTCTGGGGCAAGAAACTACAAATAATTTGTAAATATAAACAACTCTCTGGTGGCTTTCTCAAGTTCCCATACTTACATTTCAGAGAAAGGAGAACTGCCAAGCATTTTCAGTGTAATGATGCTTAAAATATGTTAAGGAAGTTTTTAACTTTAAAAAAGAATAAGCAGGATTTTGGAGAGAGGGCCCCCAGAAACAAGGGAGGCCTCAGAGCAACTGAAAGAGCAGATGTAGATATTTAGAGAACAGTCACTTGAAGAAACAGAGACATGGATGTTTGGAGAAGCTTAGAGCCCAGCAGATGTCACCATGAGTTGTTAAGCAAGCCAGAAACTTCAAAAGAGCCAAGGGAAGCCAAGAGAGGAAAGCCAGCCCTGGAGAAGTAAAGTAAGGAATCCCCACAGGAATACAGGATGAAAGCAACAGAATCCAGGAGCAAGGGACTAGCAGATGCCAGCCACGTGACTTCCCAGCTGACAAAGGTGTTCCAGATGAATCAGCCTTCTTGAGTGAAGGTAAACTCCTTTTTTTTCCACATGAGCAGGTACCAGGAATTGAACCCGAGTCTCCAGCATGGCAGGCAAGAACTCTTCCGGCTGAGCCAACATGGCCACCCCAAGGAAATCTCTTGTTGGTGCTTTAATTGGGAGATTTTTATGGACTTTCATTAATTGGGACATTTTCTCAGCCTCAGAACTGTAAATTTGCAACTTAATAAATCCCCCCTTTATAAAAGCCATTCTGGTTTTGATATAACACATTCCAGCAAACTAGAACAGGAGGGTAACAAGATTAACATACAAATATGAGTAATGTTTCTCTATACATGTAAGGACCTAATTGAGGAGAAAATTATGAAAAAATTTCCATTCACAATATCAACTAAAAGAAGCAAGTAACTAAGAATAAACTTAATCAGGGATGTAAAGGATTCATATTTAGAAAAATGCAAAACATTGTTAAAAGATTTAGAAGAAGATGTAAGTAGGTGGAAAGACATTCTGCATTCATGGATAGGAATTGACATCGTTAAGATATCAATTCTAGATATGGCTGGTGCCAAGATGGTGGCTTAGCAAGGTGTGGGATTTAGTTCATCCTCCAGAACAGCTACTAAATAACCAAGAACAGTACAAAACAACTGCTGGGGCCACGTCAATGACTGGACACACAGCATTCCCCAGTCTGGACCAGCTGGACTGGCTGTGAGCCCACCCAGAACTGTGAGTTTTCCAAGCCATGGCAGCTGGCACCCCTCCCCCAAAGGCTCTTTCCCAGAGGGGAAAGGAAAGAGAGTTTACCAGCAGCAGGGGCTTAGCATAACTAAACTCCAAGCATGGAATTAATTCACAAATTCTGATTACTAAAAATAGGCCCCAGCTCAGGTGAACCTGGTCAAAGCAAAGGTTGCTGATTTCTGCCCCAGCACCAAGGGGGTTGGGCTGACAGAAAAAGAAAAAAAGAAAAGAAACAGAAGTTGTTTGGATTGGATAGCACATAATACTTGAAAGGGTCTGGGCCCTGAAGGAAAGGAGGGGGCACATTGGATCTGAAGGTACACAAAGCAACATACCAACTTATGCCCTTGATTGGCAAACCTGAGGAACAGAGGTCCTGCTATGAGAAGGATTTTTCTCTTTCTTTTTTGTGGCTGTGTTTCTACAAAGGCTTGACTGACTTTGGATACTGTAGCAGGGCTTCTCAGGCTGCAACTGTCCAAGACATAGGCAAAACAAGTGTGTTTGAGAACCTGTCTGGAGCCTGTACCTGCCCCAGGGGAGGAGTGAGGCCCAACCCAGGTGGAATCCCTCCCTCAAGGAATTCAGAACCCAGGGCTTGCAAATTTGAAGCCATTAAAGCCAGCCTACAACCTCTCCTCTGTCTCCACCATGCCACCAGCAGGGAGAGTTGGCTGAAGTTAAAGGTACCACATCATCCTATGCTAGTGGGACCTGCAGGCAGACCAGTGCCACATACTGGACAGGATAGGAAAATCACAGAGTACAGAGACTTTACAGGAAAGTCTTTAAACCTGCTGGGTCTCACCCTCAGTGAAAACTGATGCAGGTGACTCTCTCCTCCTGACAGGAGACTAGTTTTTGTCTGGGAAAATCTGACTGGACCCTATAATACCTAAGTAGACCCTCCTAAGGGCAGGGGGAAAAGGCACCAGCAGGCAGGGCAAGAAACAAGACAACAAGAACTGAAAATTTCTGCTCTGTTAAACAAAACCAAAGCTAGTGCTCCAGAATAAGATGAACTGAATGTCTAAGAATAAATAGACAACAAATTCATCCAGGAAGAAAATCCTAGGTAAAAGAAGTGAAAACAATATCCAGAATAAACTAATTAAGATAATTAAATGCCTAGATGCCAGAAAAAATAATGAATCACACTAGGGAAAATTGAAGATATGGCCCAGTCAAAAGAATAAACCAACAATTCAAATGAGATACAGGATTTGAAACAATTAATTCAGAATGTTCAAACAGACATGGAAAACCTCATAAAAATCAAATCAATGAATTGAGGGAGGATATAAAGAAGGCAAGGAATGAACAAAAAGAAGAAATCAAAAGTCTGAAAAAACAAATCACAGAACTTATGGAATGAAAGTCACGGTAGAAGAGATGACAAAAACAATGGAAACCTACAATGTTAGATTTCAAGAGGCAGAAGATAGGATTCGTGAATTGGAGGATGGAACATCTGAAATCCAATAAGCAAAAGAAAATATAGGGCGGGCCGCGGTGGCTCAGCGGGCAAAGTGCTTGCCTGCCATGCCGGAGGACCTCGGTTCGATTCCCGGCCCCAGCCCATGTAAAAAACAAACAAAATACAATAAAAACAAGAAAATGTTTAAAGATGTTTCCCTTTCTTCCTCCCTTCCTTCCTTCTCTCTGTCTTTCCTTCCCTTCCTCCCTCTCTCTTTAAAAAAAAAAAAAAAAAAAAAAAAAAAGAAAATATAGGGGAAAGAATGGAAAAATACAAGCAGGGATATAGGGAATTGAATGACAACATGAAGCACATGAATATATGTGTTGTGGGTGTCCCAGAAGAAGAAAAGGGAAAAGGAGGAGAAAAACTAATGGAGGAAATTATCACTGAAAATTTCCTGACTCTTATGAAAGACTTAAAATTATAGATCCAAGAAGTGCAGCATACCTGAAACAGAATAGATCCAAATAGACATACTCCAACACACTTACTAATCGGAATATCAGATATCCAAGAGAAAGAGAGAATCTTGAAAGCAGCAAGACAAAAGCAATCCATCACATACAAGGGAAGCACAATAAGACTATGTGTAGATTTCTCAGCAGAAACCCTGGAGGAGAGAAGACTGTGGGATGATATATTTAAATTACTAAGAGAGGAAAATTGCCAACCAGGAATTCTATATCCATCAAAATTGTCCTTCAAAAATGAGGGAGAAATTAAAACATTATCAGGCAAAAAAAATCACTGAGAGAATTTGTGACCAAGAGACCAGCTCTGCAAGAAATACTAAAGGGAGCACTAGAGACAGGTAAGAAAAGACAGAAGAGAGAGGTGTGGAGAAGAGTGTAGAAAGGAAGACTATGAGTAAAGGTAAAAAGAATGAAAATTAGATATGACATATAAAATCCAAAAGGCAAAATGGTAGAAGAAAGTACTACCCATGCTGCAAAAACACTAAATGTTAATGGATTAAACTCCCCAATCAAAAGACACAGACTGGAAGAATGGATTAAAAAAACAGGACCCATCTATATGCTGTCTACAGGAAACACATCTTAGACCCAAGGATAAACAGGTTGAATGTGAAAGGTTGGGAAAAGATATTTCGTGCAAATAACAATCAGAAAAGAGCAGGAGTAGCTATACTAATACACAACAAATTAGATGTCAAATGTAAAACAGTTAAAAGAGACAAAGAAGGACATTATGTATTAATAAAAGGAACAATTCAACAAGAAGACATAACAATCAGAAATATTTATTCACAGAGCCAGAATGCTCCAAAATACATGAGGAAAACACTGGAAAGAGAAATAGACACATCTACCATATAGTTGGAGACTTCAATTCCCCACTCTCATCAATGGGCAGAACATCTAGACAGAGGATCAATAAACAAACAGAGAATTTGAATAATACAATAAATGAGCTAGACTTAACAGACACTATAGAACATTACACCCCACAACAGCAGGATACACCTTTTTCTCAAGTGCGCATGGATCATTCTCAAGTATAGACCATATGCTGGTCACAAAGCAAGTCTCAATAAATTTAAAAAGATTGAAATCATACAAAATACTTTCTGAGATCATAAAGGAATGAAGCTGGAAATCAATAATAGGCAGAGTGCCAAAAGATTCACAAATATATGGAGGATCAACAATACATTCTTAAGCAACCAGTGGGTCAAGGAAGAAATTACAAGAGAAATCAGTAAATATCTCAAGGCAAATGAAAATGAAAACACAACATATCAAAATTTATGGGATGCAGCAAAGGCAGTTCTAAGAGGGGAATTTATTGGCCATTTGTATTTCCTCTTCTGAGAAGTGTCTGTTCAAGTATTTTACCCATTTTGAAATTGGGTTGTCTGTCTTTTTGTTGTTGAGCTGAACAATCTCTTTATATATTCTGGATACTAGAACTTTATCTGATATATCATTTCCAAATATTGCCTCCTATTATGTAGGCTGTCTTTTTACTTTTGTGACAAAGTTCTTTGATGCCAAAAGTGTTTAATTTTGAGGAGTTCCCATTTATTTATTTATTTCTTCAATGCTCTTGCTTTTGGTGTAAAGTCTGGGAAACCACCTCCTAGTATAAGATTTATGAGATATTTCCCTACATTTTCTTCTAACAGTTTTATGGTCTTAGATCTAATGCTTAGGTCTTTGATGCATTTTGAGTTAATTTTTGGATAGGGTGTGATATATAGATACTCTTTCATTCTTTTCTATGTGGATATCCAGTTCTCTAGGCATCATTTATTGAAGAGACTGTTCTATCCTAGGTGAGTTGGCTTGACTGCCTTATCAAAGATCAACTGTCCATAGATGAGAGGGTCTATATCTGAACACTCTACTTGATTCCATTGGTCAGTATATCTATCTTTATGCCAGTACCATGCTGTTTTCACCCCTGTAGCTTCATGATACACCTTATAGTCTGGTAGAATGAGGCCTACAACTTCATTTTTCTTTCTCAGGATATCTTTAGCTATTCGGGGCACCCTTCCCCTGCAGATAAATTTGGTTATTGGTTTTTCTACTTCTGAAAAGTAATTTTTGGGGATTTTAATTGGTATTACATTGAATCTTTAAATCAATTTAGGTAGAATTGACATCTTAATTATATTTAGTCTTCCAATCCATGAACACAGTATGCCCTTCCATTTATTTAGGTATTCTGTGATTTCTTTCAACAATTTCTTGTAGTTTTCTTTATAGGTCTTTTGTCTCTTTAGTTAAATTTATTCCCAAATATTTTATTCTTTTGGTTGTAATTGTAAATGGAATTTTTTTCTTGATTTCCTACTCAGATTGTTCATTACTAGTGTATAAAACACTACAGATTTTTGAGTGTTGTTCTTGTAACCTGTCACTTTGCTGTACTCATTTATTAGCTCTAGTAGTTTTGCTGTGGATTTTTCAAGGTTTTCAATATATACTATGATATTTTCCGCAAACAGTGAGAGTTTTACTTCTTCCTTTCCAATTTTGATGCCTTGTATTTCTTTTTCTTGTTTAATTGCTCAGGCTAGAAATTCCAACACATAGTTGAAGAACAGTGGAGAGAGTGGACATCTCCAGTATGTGAGACAATATTTGGAAATGATATATCAGATAAAGGTCTAGTATCTAAAATATATAAAGAGATTGTTCAGCTCAATGAAAAGACAGACAACCCAATTACCCAGTGGGCAAAAGACTTGAACAGACACTTCTCAGAAGAAGAAATACAAATGGCCAAAAGGCACATGAAAATATGCTCAACTTCCCTGGCTGTTAGAGAAATGCAAATCAAAACCACATTGAGATATCATCTCACACCCACCAGAATAGCCATTATCAATAAAACAGAAAATGACAAGTGCTGGAGAGGATGTGGAGACAGAGGCACACTTATCCACTGTTGGTGGGAATGTCAAATGATACAATCATTGTGGAAGGCAGTTTGGAGGTTCCTCAGGAAGGTAAATATAGAATTGCCATATGACCTGTCAATGCCATTGTTAAGTATCTACTCAGACGACATGAGGGCAAGGACACAAACAGACATTTGCACACCAATGTTTATAGCAGCATTATTTACAATTGCCAAGAAATGCAAACAGTCAAAATGTCCATCAACAGATGAGTGGCTAAACAAACTGTGGTATACACATATGATGGAATATTATACAGCTGTAAGACAGAATAAAGTTATGAAGTATGTAACAACATGGATGGACCTTAAGGACATTATACTGAGTGAGATTAGCCAGCAACAAAAGGACAAGTACTGTATGGTCTCACTGATATGAACTGACATTAGTGAATAAACTTGGAGAATTTCACTGGTAACAGAGACAATTAGGAGATAGAAATAGAATAAGATATTGGCTAATTGGAGCTGAAGGGATATAGGTTGTACAACAAGACTGATTGTAAAAACTCAGAAATGGATAGCACAATAGTACCTAACTGTAATACAATTATGTTAAAACACTGAATGAAGCTGAATGTGAGAATGATAGACGGAGTAAGTCTGGGGACACAAATGAAATCAGAAAGAAAGATAGATGATAAAGACTGGGATGGTTTAATCTAGAAATGCCTAGATTGTATAATGACAGTGATAAATATACAAATTTAAAAAAGGGTTTTGCATGAAGAAAAACAAAGGAATGTCATTACTGCAGGGTGTTGAATGCAAGTAAAAGTACAAAATAAAAAAATGCATGGAATGCAGCAAAGTTAGTGAAGAGGGGGAAGTATAAAATTCTAATTCTCTGCATTAAAAAGGAAGAAATGACAAGTGCTGGAGAGGATGTGGAGAAAGAAGCACACTTATCCACTGTTGGTGGGAATGTCAAATGGTGCAACCACTGTGGAAGGCAGTTTGGTGGTTCCTCAAAAAGTCGAATATAGAATTGCCATACAACCCAGCAATACCATTGCTAGGTATCTACTCAAAGGACTTGTGTCTTTGCAAAGACACAAACGGATATTTGCACACCAATATTTATAGCAGCATTATTTACAATTGCAAAGAGATGGAAACAGCCAAAATGTCCATCAACAGATGAGTGGCTAAACAAACTGTGGTATATACATACAATGAAATATTATGCAGCTTTAAGACAGAATAAACTTATGAAGCATGTGATAACATGGATGGACCTACAGAACATTATGCTGAGTGAGAGTAGCCAAAAACTAAAGGACAAATACTGTGTGGTCCCAGTGATGTGAACCAACATTAGAGAATAAACTTGGAATATGTCATTGGCCAAAAAAAAGGAAGAAAGACTTCCAATAAGAGACCTAGCCTTTAAATTGGAAGAATGAAAACCCAAAAGGAGGGTGGCATAGGATAGACTGAGTTCACCCATGCTCCATGGAACAACTAGAGAAGTGACAGTAAAACGAATGAGAAAGTGGTTTCAGGGTACAAGTTACCAGAGAGGGGCTTATAAATTACATAGGAAGGATCTGGATGAAAAAGTAGAGAAATTATGATTGAGAGGATTAGGGGAAATTAACCACATGGGGTGGGCTGCAACATACAGCCCAGAGCAGGCACTGAAGGAGCACTGTACCCCCACTGCCATATCAGCTTTGGAGATCTTCCTTCTCATTTCCACAGCAAGCAGGTCCCACGGAACTTGGAAGCCAATAGATGTGGTATACCTATGTATAGAGAACTTGTGGAGCCAGGGCTCCCTGAACCCCTGAGGCAGCCTGAGTGGATGCTTAGTTTTTGCTGAGACTGAAGAGCTGTTCCCTTAGGAGGAGAGGGCACACAATTGAGCTGATCTGATAATTGGCCAGCAGTAGAGACTCCCTTGGTCCTGCTGCCTCTATTCTTAACAAAGATGCCTGTAGCAATTACAGTATGCACAGTATAGAGGCAGGGGCATGGGAGTGCTGTGCCACACCACCAGGGATTCCTGGGCTGGCTATAAGCAGGGGTAGGTGAAATAGTCCCACAGCCCCAGGTCATTCCATGTGGGAGCCTAGGAGCCACATGTCCCATCAGGCCCACAAGCAGGCTCTCCACCAAAGTACACACTGCTCACCCCCAGTCACACATACGCAGCTTTCAGTGCACACTGAGAACTGCAGCAGTGAACGGCTTTGCATCTCGATGGTCATGGCCCAGCCATGTGATTTTTGTCAGGGAATGTCAGGCCTGAGGGAAAGAGATAGCCCGAACAAGCCATCAGCTGTGAAGACACAGAGAGTGCAGTCAGGGAAACAGCCTTTCTGCCTAGCATCTGATATCTCTTCAATTGGAATTGTACCCCTAAATCAGGCCCTAGCCTTGATTTGGTGGGGAATCATTAACAAACTGGGAGCAAAAGGCGACTTTTGAAGCAAGTACAAGAAACTACAAAGTCTTGGATGAGAGAAGGAAAATCAACTTTGAAAGTAACTTATCTAGATAATTGAATACCTCAAAGGCAACAGAAAATCACAAAGCTCATAAAGATGAAAGAAAATATGGCCCAGCCTCAAGACCAAATTAAAACATTGGAGGATACACAGGATGTGAAACAACTAATCAAAGATGTACATGTAAATATCTTAAATAAGTTTGGTGTGTTGGCTAAAGACATAAAGGTTATTGAAAAGGCACTAGAAGAGCATAAAGACTGATTTGAAAGAATAAATAGAAAAATAGCAGCTCTTTTGGAAATGAGAGATATTTACATCAAATTAGAAATACACTAGTGACACACAATAGCAGATTTGAAGACACAGAAGAAAAAATAAGTGGACAGGACAAATGAATTCAAACATGCAAAAGAACATGTTGAAAAAGACAGAAAAATTTGAATAGGGGACTTCCTGGAAGATGGCGGCTTAGTAAGACGCGCGGATCTTAGTTTCTTCTCCAGGACACCTACTAGGGGAGTAGAAACGATACAGAAAGCGCCCAAAGCCACAACAGAGATAAAAAAAGACAGCGTACCCCATCCTGGAACGGCTGGCTGGCTGAGAGAAGCAGCTCGGGTGAGATCGCCGAGGCGCGCGGGCCTTACCGGGAGGGGTGGCAAGCGGCCGGAGTTACTCCCTTCCCCCTTCCCGGGCCGGCTGGGAGAATTGGAGAGGCGGTCCCCTGAAACAAAGACGGCTGGCGCCCACACCACGCGCAGCCCCCGGACCAACTGAGAGAATTGGATCGGAAACCCCCAGGCCGCGGAGAACGGTGATGGGTGGGGGAGGCCCCTTCCAAACCCGTGACTCCCGGGGAACGTGCACTCTCTCGGGCGGGCCGCTGCCGCTGGCGCCCTCCCGCCACGCTTGTTGCCCAGGGCCGACTAGGAAATTCGGACGGGCTCTTTCCCTGGCTGCAGCGACCAGCAACCCTCCCTGCGTTCGGACCCCGGGCCGGCTCAAGCCGTTTCGGCTAGCGAACCCCCAGGACGGCGAGAGTTTTCCAAAGTTTAAGGTCCCACAGCACCTTTTACTGGTGGGACCCGCAGACAAACGGGTGCCACGAGCGCCACCTACTGGGCAGGATAAGAAAAACAGAACCCAGAGATTTCACAGAAAAATATTACAACTTTGCTGGGTCCAACACCAAGAGAAATCTGAATAAATGCCCAGACGCCAGCAGCAGAAGATAACTGTCCACGCTCAAAAGATTGAGAATATGGCTCAGTCAAAGAAACAAACCAATAGCTCAAATGAGACACAAGAGCTGAGACAACTAATGCTGAATATACGAACAGAAATGGAAAACCTCTTCAAAAATGAAATCGATAAATTGAGGGAGGACATGAAGAGGACATGGGCTGAACATAAAGAAGAAATAGAAAAACTGAAAAAACAAATCGCAGAACTTATGGAAGTGAAGGATAAAGTAGCAAACATAGAAAAAATAATGGATAGCTACAATGATAGATTTAAAGAGACAGAAGATAGAATTAGTGATTTGGAGGATGGAACATCTGAATTCCAAAAAGAAACAGAAACTATAGGGAAAAGAATGGAAAAATTTGAACAGGGTATCAGGGAACTCAAGGACAATATGAACCGCACAAATATACGTGTTGTGGGTGTCCCAGAAGGAGAAGAGAAGGGAAAAGGAGGAGAAAAACTAATGGAAGAAATTTTCACTGAAAATTTCCCAACTCTTATGAAAGACCTAAAATTACAGATCCAAGAAGTGCAGCGCACCCCAAAGAGATTAGACCCAAATAGGCGTTCTCCAAGACACTTACTAGTTAGAATGTCAGAGGTCAATGAGAAAGAGAAGATCTTGAAAGCAGCAAGAGAAAAACAATCCATTACATACAAGGGAAACCCAATAAGACTTTGTGTAGATTTCTCAGCAGAAACCATGGAAGCTAGAAGACAGTGGGATGATATATTTAAAATACTAAAAGAGAAAAACTGCCAACCAAGACTCCTATATCCAGCAAAATTATCCTTCAAAAATGAGGGAGAAATTAAAACATTCTCAGACAAAAAGTCACTGAAAGAATTTGTGACCAAAAGACCAGCTCTGCAAGAAATACTAAAGGGAGCACTAGAGTCAGATACAAAAAGACAGAAGAGAGAGATATGGAAAAGAGTGTAGAAAGAAGGAAAATCAGATATGATATATATAATACAAAAGGCAAAATGTTAGAGGAAAATATTATCCAAACAGTAATAACACTAAATGTCAATGGACTGAATTCCCCAATCAAAAGACATAGATTGGCAGAATGGATTAAAAAACAGGATCCTTCTATATGCTGTCTACAGGAAACACATCTTAGACCCAAAGAGAAACATAGGTTGAAAGTGAAAGGTTGGGAAAAGATATTTCATGCAAATAACAACCAGAAAAGAGCAGGAGTGGCTATACTAATATCCAACAAATTAGACTTCAAATGTAAAACAGTTAAAAGAGACAAAGAAGGACACTATATACTAATAAAAGGAACAATTAAACAAGAAGACATAACAATCATAAATATTTACGCACCGAATCAGAATGCCCCAAAATACGTGAGGAATATACTGCAAACATTGAAAAGGGAAATAGACTCATATACCATAATAGTTGGAGACTTCAACTCACCACTCTCATCAAGGGACAGAACATCTAGACAGAGGATCAACAAAGAAATAGAGAATCTGAATATTACTATAAATGAACTAGACTTAATAGACATTTATAGGACATTACATCCCACAACAGCAGGATACACCTTTTTCTCAAGTGCTCATGGATCATTCTCAAAGATAGACCATATGCTGGGTCACAAAGCAAGTCTTAACAAATTTAAAAAGATTGAAATCTTACACAACACTTTCTCGGACCATAAAGGAATGATGTTGGAAATCAATAATAGGCAGAGTGCCAGAAAATTCACAAATACGTGGAGGCTCAACAACACACTCCTAAACAACGACTGGGTCAAAGAAGAAATTGCAAGGGAAATTAGCAAATACCTCGAGGCGAATGAAAATGAAAACACAACATATCAAAACTTGTGGGACGCAGCAAAGGCAGTGCTAAGAGGGAAATTTATTGCTCTAAATGCCTATATCAGAAAAGAAGAAAAGGCAAAAATTCAGGAATTAACTATCCATTTGGAAGAACTGGAGAAAGAACAGCAAGCTAACCCCAAAGCAAGCAAAAGGAAAGAAATAACAAAGATTAGAGCACAAATAAATGAAATTGAAAACATGAAAATAATAGAGAATATCAATAAGGCCAGAAGTTGGTTCTATGAGAAAATCAATAAGATTGATGGGCCCTTAGCAAGATTGACAAAAAGAAGAAGAGAGAGGATGCAAATAAATAAGATCAGAAATGGAAGAGGAGACATAACTACTGACCTCACAGAAATAAAGGAGGTAATAACAGGATACTATGAACAACTTTACGCTAATAAATACAACAATTTAGAGGAAATGGACGGGTTCCTGGAAAGACATGAACAACCAACTTTGACTCAAGAAGACATAGATGACCTCAACAAACCAATCACAAGTAAAGAAATTGAATTAGTCATTCAAAAGCTTCCTAAAAAGAAAAGTCCAGGACCAGATGGCTTCACATGTGAATTCTACCAAACGTTCCAGAAAGAATTAGTACCAACTCTCCTCAAACTCTTCAAAAAAATCAAAGTGCAGGGAAAACTACCTAATTCATTCTATGAAGCCAACATCACCCTCATACCAAAACCAGGCAAAGATATTACAAAAAAAGAAAACTACAGACCAATCTCTCTAATGAATACAGATGCAAAAATCCTCAATAAAATTCTAGCAAATCGTATCCAACAGCACATTAAAAGAATTATACATCATGACCAAGTAGGATTCATCCCAGGTATGCAAGGATGGTTCAACATAAGAAAATCAATTAATGTAATACACCATATCAACAAATCAAAGCAGAAAAATCACATGATCATCTCAATTGATGCAGAGAAGGCATTCGACAAGATTCAACATCCTTTCCTGTTGAAAACACTTCAAAAGATAGGAATACAAGGGAACTTCCTTAAAATGATAGAGGGAATATATGAAAAACCCACAGCTAATATCATCCTCAATGGGGAAAAATTGAAAACTTTCCCCCTAAGATCAGGAACAAGACAAGAATGTCCACTATCACCACTATTATTCAACATTGTGTTGGAGGTTCTAGCCAGAGCAATTAGACAAGAAAAAGAAATACAAGGCATCAAAATTGGAAAGGAAGAAGTAAAACTATCACTGTTTGCAGACGATATGATACTATACGTCGAAAACCCGGAAAAATCCACAACAAAACTACTAGAGCTAATAAATGAGTACAGCAAAGTAGCAGGTTACAAGATCAACATTCAAAAATCTGTAGCATTTCTATACACTAGTAATGAACAAGCTGAGGGGGAAATCAAGAAACGAATCCCATTTACAATCGCAACTAAAAGAATAAAATACCTAGGAATAAATTTAACTAAAGAGACAAAAAACCTATATAAAGAAAACTACAAAAAACTGCTAAAAGAAATCACAGAAGACCTAAATAGATGGAAGGGCATACCGTGTTCATGGATTGGAAGACTAAATATAGTTAAGATGTCAATCCTACCTAAATTGATTTACAGATTCAATGCAATACCAATCAAAATCCCAACAACTTATTTTTCAGAAATAGAAAAACCAATAAGCAAATTTATCTGGAAGGGCAGGGTGCCCCGAATTGCTAAAAACATCTTGAGGAAAAAAAACGAAGCTGGAGGTCTCGCGCTGCCTGACTTTAAGGCATATTATGAAGCCACAGTGGTCAAAACAGCATGGTATTGGCATAAAGATAGATATATCGACCAATGGAATCGAATAGAGTGCTCAGATATAGACCCTCTCATCTATGGACATTTGATCTTTGATAAGGCAGTCAAGCCAACTCACCTGGGACAGAGCAGTCTCTTCAATAAATGGTGCCTAGAGAACTGGATATCCATATGCAAAAGAATGAAAGAAGACCCATCTCTCACACCCTATACAAAAGTTAACTCAAAATGGATCAAAGATCTAAACATTAGGTCTAAGACCATAAAACAGTTAGAGGTAAATGTTGGGAGATATCTTATGGATCTTACAACTGGAGGCGGTTTTATGGACCTTAAACCTAAAGCAAGAGTACTGAAGAAGGAAATAAATAAATGGGAACTCCTCAAAATTAAACACTTTTGTGCATCAAAGAACTTCATCAAGAAAGTAGAAAGACAGCCTTCACAATGGGAGACAATATTTGGAAATGATATATCAGATAAAGGTCTAGTATCCAGAATTTATATAGAGATTGTTCATCTCAACAACAAAAAGACAGCCAACCCAATTACAAAATGGGAAAAAGACTTGAACAGACACCTCTCAGAAGAGGAAATACGGATGGCCAAGAGGCACATGAAGAGATGCTCAATGTCCCTGGCCATTAGAGAAATGCAAATCAAAACCACCATGAGATATCATCTCACACCCACCAGAATGGCCATTATCAACAAAACAGAAAATGACAAGTGCTGGAGAGGATGCGGAGAAAGAGGCACACTTATCCACTGTTGGTGGGAATGTCAAAGGGTGCAACCACTGTGGAAGGCAGTTTGGCGGTTCCTCAAAAAGCTGAATATAGAACTGCCATACGACCCAGCAATACCATTGCTAGGTATCTACTCAAAGGACTTAAGGGCAAAGACACAAACGAACATTTGCACACCTATGTTTATAGCAGCATTATTTACAATTGCAAAGAGATGGAAACAGCCAAAATCTCCATCAACAGAAGAGTGGCTAAACAAACTGTGGTATATACATACGATGGAATACTATGCAACTTTAAGACAAGATAAACTTATGAACCATGTAATAACATGGATGGACCTAGAGAATATTATGCTGAGTGAATCCAGCCAAAAACTAAAGGACAAATACTGTATGGTCCCACTGATGTGAACGGACATTCGAGAATAAACTTGAAATATGTCATTGGTAACAGAGTTCAGCAGGAGTTAGAAACAGGGTAAGACAATGGGTAATTGAAGCTGAAGGGATACAGACTGTGCAACAGGACTAGATACAAAAACTCAAAAATGGACAGCACAATAATACCTAATTGTAAAGTAATCATGTTAAAACACTGAATGAAGCTGCATCTGAGCTATAGGTTTTTGTTTTGTTTTGTGTTGTTTTGTTTTGATTTTACTATTATTACTTTTATTTTTTTCTCTATATTAACATTCTATATCTTTTTCGGTTATGTTGCTAGTTCTTCTAAACCAATGCAAATGTACTAAGAAATGATGATCATGCATCTATGTGATGATGTTAAGAATTAATGATTGCATGTGTAGAATGGTATGATCTCTAAATGTTGGGTTAATTTCTTTTTTTCCATTAATTAAAAAAAAAAAAAAAGAGAAGGGATAATTGGAGATGAAGGGATACAGACTGTACAACGGGACTGGATATAAAAACTCAGAAATGGACAGCACAATACTACCCAATTGTAATGCAATTATGTTAAAACACTGAATGAAGCTGCATGTGAGGTATAGGTTTTTTGTTTTTGTTTTTTTTGTTTTTTTTCTTTCTATTATTGTTTTAATTCTTATTCTGTTGTCTTTTTATTTCTTTTTCTAAATCGATGCAAATGTACTAAGAAATGATGAATATGCAACTATGTGATGTTATTAAGAATTACTGATTGTACATGTAGATTGGAATGATTTCTAATTGTTTTGTTAATTCCTTTTTTAATTAATAAAAAAAAAAGATTAAAAAAAAAAATTTGAATAGGATCTCAGGAAATGATGGACAACACAAAGTACACAAACATAAGAAACATTGGTGTCCCAGAAGGAGAAGAGCAAAGGGCTTGGAAGATTATTTGCTGGGCTGTAAAAGAAGTGACAAGTGTGGTCTGGAGAAGACCACAAAACTGAAGAGTATTAATAAGGGTAATTTAAAGTATAAAAATAAAGAGAGGGATAAGATATACAGATCTAACAAAAGCCAAAGGATAACATGGCAGATTCAAGAAATGTCTTCAGAGTAATAATGTTGAATATTACATGACTAAATTCACCAAGTAAAAAGTGATGACAGGAGGAAAGGATTAAAAAATATGATGCTTTCATAGGCTGCTTAGAAGAGATTAATCTTATTCCCAAGATGCCAATAGATTGAAAGTGAAAGGGTGGAAAAAAGATATTCTACATAAACTGTAAACAAAAGTAAGCAGGAGTAGTTATACTATTAAGAGACAAAATAGACTTCAAATTCAAAGATAGCCTAAGAGACAAGTAAGAACACTATATATTAAAAACAGAGCAATTCACTAAAAAGAAATAACAATAATAAATGTTTATGCACTCAATAAAGGAGCTCCAAAGGACATGAGGCAAACATTGGGAAAACTGAAGAAAACAATAGATTTTCAAAAATAATAGTGGGAGGATTTAATACAGCACTCTCCTCTACAGATAAACAACCAGACAGAAGATCAGCAAGGAAGTAGAAAATTTAAACAATTTGATATATGAATTAGACCTAACATCATGTACAGATCATTACTCTAAAACACCAGGATATACATTTTTCTCTATTGCTCATGGAGCATACTCTGAATAGATCATATGCTAGGGCACAAAACAGGTCTTAACAGATTTTAAAAGGTTGAAATTCTTCAAGGCACTTTCTCTAACTATAATGGAATAAAGCTTGAAATCAGTAACCCATATCCAGAGTATGTGTCTATTCCAGTTAGAACAAATCACTGCCCCTTCCGTGAAGAGATTGTTCCAATGTAATCAATGTGCCATCGTGTGGCCAGCTGGTCACCTTGGGGAATGGTGCCTTATTGGGGGTGAATGTGGGTCTCTGCTGCCGGCAGATTGGGCACTCAGCAGTGGCTGTAGCCAGGTCAGTCTTGGTGAAAGGAAGACCATGTGGCTGAACTCATGCATAACATCCATCCCTACCACCATGACCACTTTGTTCATGAGCCCATTGGGCAATGGCAGGAATGGCTATGGAAAAAAGATGACTTATATTCACAGGACGGGTCATCTTATCCACTTGATTATTAAATACTTCCCCTGCTAAAGTCACCCTTTCATGAGCATGCACATTGTATATAAATATCTTCATGTCCTTTGCCTACTCAGAAAGTACTATACACATATCTCTTCCCCAGATCTCCTTGTCACCAATTATGCAATCATGCTCTTTCCAACCCTCTGACCATCCAGCCAAATATTTAGCAATGGCCCAGTATACAAATACACCTCTGGCCAGTTCTCCTTCAATGCAAAATGAAGAAGCAGGTACATGCTCAAAGTTCCACCCACTGGGAGGATTTCCCCTCACCACTGTTCTTCAGGGACATCCTGGAAAAGGGTCATAGTGCTGCAGCTGTCCACTTTTATGTGGTACCTGCATATCATGCAGACCATCTGTAAATCAGGCCTGAGTTTTCTCTTTCTCAGTCAATTCACTGCAAGGAACTTCCCAAGAGGTCAACTCTCTGGTCTAGGAAAGAGAAGGTAATATGGCAGGAGAGCTGACCATGGGCATTTGGGCCACTTCGTCATGAAGCGTACTTGTGCCCTCAGTAACTCTTCTAGCCATATCATGTATATACCATTTCCATTGTATGATGGAGTGTGGCTGTGCACAGTCACTTTATGGCTTGGTGGGCCAGACAACATAGAGTTCATGATAGGCAACTTAGGTCTCATGGTAACTTGGTGGCCCATGGTTAAGCGTTCAGTCTCTAATAAGGTCCAGTGGCAGGCAAAAGCTGTTTCTCAAAAGGAGAGTAGTTATCTGTAGCAGATGGTAAGGCTTTGCTCCAAAATCCTAAGGGTCTGAGTTGTGATTCTCTCAAGGGGGCCTGCCCAAGGCTCCAGACAGCATCTCTATTTGGCACTGACACTTCAGACACCAGTGGATCTGCTGGATCATATGGTATAAGTGGCAGAGCAGCTGTACAGTAGTCTGGACCTATCATAGTGCCTCCTTTTGTTCAGGTCCACACTCAAAGTCAGCTTCTTTCTGGTCACTCGGTAAATGGGCTGGGGTAGCACACCCAAGTGAGGAATATGCTGTTGCCAAAATCCTAAGAGGCCAACTAGGTGTTGAACCTCTGTTTTCATTGTAGGAAGGGCCAGTTGTAGTAGTTTATCCTTCACCTAAGAAGGGATATCTCAACATGCCCCACAGCACTGGACACATAGAAATTTCACTGAGGTAGAAGGACCCTATCTTTTTGTTGGATTTATCTACCATCCTCTGACACACAAATGCCTTGCCAATAAGTCTGGAGTAGTTGCTACTTTTTGTCCACTAGGTCCAATCAACATGATATCATCATTATGAACCAGGGTGATGTCTAGTGGGAGTGGGAAACAATCAAAGTCCATGTGGACAAGATTATGACATAGGGCTGTTTGATATACCCCTAGGTAGCCCAGTAAAATTATATTGCTGACCTTGCTAGCCAAAAGCAAACTGTTTCTGGTGGTCCTTACTAATAGCTATGGAGAAAAAAAAGCATTTTTCAGATTAATAGCCGCATTCCAGTTACTAGGGATGTATTGATTTGCTCAAGCAATGATGCCACATCTGGAACAGCAGTTGCAACTGGAGTTACCACCTGGTGAGCTTACTATAATCCGCTGTCATTCTCCAAAATCCATCTATTTTCTGCACTGGCTAAATAAGAGAATTGAATGAGGATATGGTGGGAATCACCACCCTTGTACCCTTCAAATCCTTAACAGTAGCAGTAATCTCTACAATCTGTCCAGGAATCTGGTATTGTTTCTGATTTACTACTTTGCTAGGTAGGACCATTCTAGTGGCTTCCACTTGGCCTTTCCTACCATAATAGCCTTCACACCATGAGTTAGAGAGCCAATAAGGGGATTCTGCCAGTTTCTCAGTATGTCTATTCCAATTACCCATTCTGGAACTGGCAAATAACTACAGAATGGGTCTGGGGACCCACTGGACCTACTGTGAGATGGACCTGAGCTAAAACTTCATGGACTTCCTGATCTCCAAAAGCCCCCACCCTGACTGGTGCAACAGAATGATGTTTTGGGTCCCCTGGAATTCATGTCACTTCTGAACTAGTGCCTAATAATCCCCCAAATATCTGATCATTACCCTGTCGCCAGTGCAGGGTTACCCTGGTAAAAGGCCATTGGTCTCCTTGGGGAAGGCTTGAAGGAAGTCTAACAGTGTAAATTTGTGGCAATGTACCAGGGTCCTCCCTCAAAAGACCTGGCATCCCCCTCATTCAATGGGCCATCATTTGTAAACTGTCTCAAGTCTGGAAATTGATTAATTTCCATGACTCACTGTTTTTGTAATTCAAATTAGACTTCTGTTCACTTGACCTATAACTCTTTTGCTTATACAGCTCAAACAAGAATTTAGTAGATTCCCATCTATTGTTATTTATAGGTACCCCATGATCTACTAGTCCACTCCACAAGTCTGTAAATCAGATTAGTTTGACTTTTACTTTCAATCTGCTGTCCTATGACAGCCATGTCACCTTGTTTTTGGTGATTAAGGGCTGCCACCTGGCTTCTGTCACTCAGGATCTGATCATTCCCATTGAGTTTAAGGATTCCAGCTCAGTGACAGCTGTTCCCACAGTAGTATCTGATCTACAGAGAAGGGCAACCACAGAGCACTTCAGGGATAATGGAGCTAGTCTCACAAATTTATTTCTCACAGTTCTGGTAAAAGGTGCATCCTCCAGTTATTCCTGGGGTGTCTGGGCAGGCTTTCGATGATAAATCTATATGTGCATCTATTTGTGCAGTCCTGCATGCTTTTGAAAGGATGAATAGTTTATATAAAGAGACCAACTCAGTGTCTGACATATAGTAAGAGTCCAAGAAATGTTAGTTACTGCTGTTATCTTACTGATTACCGGGCACAGTCCCAATAAGTGTGCGAGGAAATGACTGAGAAATAAGGAACCCAAGTGTCTGCCGTGCTCTGCGAGATGCATTAAAACCATAACGCACGAGAACTAACCGTTTCAGAGAAAGATGGTCTTCAAAATAGAGAAGAAAATCTCTCCTAGCATGGCGTTTTCCAAGACCGTCTCCTGCTATTTGGTGCAGGTTCTCCTGGAATCAACCGCCTGGCGCCTCCCTTGCCTCCCCTCAAGCCTGGCATCTGGCAGGCAGCAAGGCTGGGCGGGGCAGAGGGTGGCAGGGGGCGGGACGCGGTGGGAGCTGCTTGGGCCGGGCGAGAGGGGCTCGGCAGTGGGCGGGGTTCGGCAAAGGGGAAATGGGGAGTGGATGCGCTGGGCTGGGGTTGGAGTTGGGGAGACCTGACAAGACAGACCAGTTTGGACCGCGGAGGAGAGTGAGATATATATATAACCATGTTCCCCGGGTTAGGCTCCCTGGCAGCCGCCCTCTGGGCGGGGTTACGACTCCGATTCGGTACTCTCCTGCTGGGTGCCGTCGCCTTTCTGTTCATTGCTGATTTCCTCAAAAGCCGGCGTTCAAAGAACTCCCCGCCTGGGCCCCCGCGCCTGCCCTTCTTTGGCAACTTCTTCGGACTGGATTTTAAGCAGTCGCATCTGCATCTTTAGCAGGTAGGAGCCGCAGAAGTGCCGGCCATGTCTTCGTCTGAACCTGCAGGGCAAGGGGCAGTCCAGGGAATAGAGGGAAGGGTTGGGGGTTCTGCTGCTAAAGCTGGTAAACCCTGCTTTAAGGCTCCTCTTCCTCATCCAAATGACATTATTCTACCTACCCTTTATATGGGTGAAATATTATTCAAGAGTTACTAAGTGTGCTAGGCTTGTTATCTACCTTAATTCATTTAATTATGTTATCTTGTTAAATATTATTGTAATACATTATTATACTATCCTTGGTTTGTCACCTATAACATTAGGATACTTTAAAGCATCTTGAAAAGTGCTATATTTTCGTTCATGGTGATTCCATTTTCTATGTGTAATAATGCCTAAATCCTCACCACTTTTCAAGTTGGTAACTGCCACCACCACCCCCACTGAGCTTTTGGCCTTTAGCCTGTTCCCCTTTCAATGCACTCACTAAAATAACCTAAATTGGTCACTCCCTGTGTAACTATTTCCACTGCCTCCCACTGTCCCTCAGAATTCAGACTCCTTACCAAGGCACTTGTCCCACAAAAGGCAAAGTGATGTTTCTGGCCAATTAATTTATAGTGTCGAATCCATGAACAGCATAGATTTCAGTGATTTAAAGACAGATTTTATTCGGAAAGCAATTAAAAGAGCTTTCAAAAATAAGGCATAGTTACATCACCAGAAAAGATGGCACGAATACCTGAAGAGAAGTGGTGGAAAGTCTCAAAAGCAGCATTCCAAGTCTCCTTAGTAAAAATCCACACCAATCTTGGAGACAGCACTCAGAGTCTCCTTAGTAAAAATCCACAGAAAAGCATTCTTTTCCTGGATAAGATTCTGGTGAGATGCTCTCTCTTTTTCATAAGATTCTCTTCCTTTTTCTCAGAAGATTCTCCTCTCTCTTTCTTCTTCCTTCTTCTTCTAACTACTTGCATGCAGTTTTTGTGATATGTTTACACAATAGTGACCGATTTCCTATTAACTTATGTGACCAGGCCCAGTTTGGTCCTCTGGAAACTCAGCTAGGGGCTGAGAGGGGCTTCCAGGGATCTAGATATCTCTATCAAAGTACACCTTCTTCGGAAAGATAGCCAGTCCTCCCAGCTGGAGGGTGCATTTCACCAATGTATTATTAAGGGCACACAATCACAACATCAGTTGTATGCAATGGCAACATCCATGGAAGAGAACAGACTCGACAAATGTATCTTTCCCTTATAGCACTTGAGACCCTTCTGGATTCCAACCCTTTCCACCTCCTTATTCTCATCTTCCATCCAGGCTTCCCAACTCTAGTGGCTCTGAATTCCTTAAAGTTTCCTCTAACATTCAGCACTTTCTCAAGAATCCTCAGCTGGTATCCCTGTCATTCAGCGCAGATACCTGGATGAGAGTCAACATTGTGGGAAGTGGTTATGAAGATTAAATAAGATGGTTAATGGGCAACACTAACAAAGCTTATAGAAAGGGTTCAAAAATGGTTAGTTCCACTTTCTCTACATATCCTGGCATAGTTTAAACACATATCTATGTTACTTAAGGACAAATGGACAAAATTTATCGCATTTAATTACAAAATGTATTTACCCTTTCTGTTGCTCTTTCTTCATTCTCTAGACTCCAATATCCTATCAATGTCATTTCTTTCTTCTACGAAAAACTTTCTTCACTCTTCCTTTAGATTATTCTGGTGACAAGTTCTCTAGGCTTTTCTTCATCTAAGGATGTCTTCATTTCACCTCTATTTCTGCAATATATTCTCACTGGATATGGAATTGTATATCCAGTAGAAGTCAGAGTTCCACTCACAGACTCTTCAGTGGAAGGGTACCACCTTGTTACTGCAGAGCTATGGTGGAAGAAAACGTTGCACCCACGGATACCATGAATGTAGGACCTAGGGTGGGGGATCTCCTTTTTCATGGTTTTTGCATAAAGATCAGTCAGATAAAAAGATTAAAATATTTCTGTCCTTTGTGCCAGCTTTTCCTGATTCTTGGTTAGACAGAGGAAACAGACATTTCTTGAAGCTATTTTTGTCTGTGCCCATTGGTGTTGTGATGAGCAGGAAGTATAAAATGGAAAGCTTTTACTCAATCTTGTCCAGAATGAGAAGATGAACACTTATAGGTCCTCCCCACATACATATCCAAAAATGCTCTTAATCTACCACTTGAACTCTTTTAACTAATTGGACCCCACTTTCCACTCACACTGGGTAGCTTGTTTACCCCTACACACCCAGATTTTCCTGCCTTTGCATTTGCATATGCTGTTCTCACAGTACTGTCAGATGAGTCATTTACTTTAGCTTGAAGTTTTCAGCTGTTTTGTGAACACCCTTATTAAATATTCAAAATTAGTCAAGAAGCTAGGAAATTCATCCAGGCCCAGCAAGATGAAAAAAGTCTGCTTGATTTATATGGACTTTTACTGCTTTTTCTAGAAGTAAATGTGTGTATTTTGGAGGCAAACAAACCTGAGATCAGATCTTGGTGCTGCCCTACTAACGAGTCAGGACACTGTGCTTTCGCATAATGTATTTTTTGTTTTGTTTTGCCGGCATCCTAAATTTCACCTAAGTTCTAGCTAAAACATTGCCTTCTGTTAAAATTTTTCTCTGATACCTTGAGTGGATATTCATCTCTTCTTGTCTATTTCTAGTGGCATTATACCTTATATTATCGTCTTCCGTGCACTGGTTTTTCTGCAGTCAGCCTTTCCAAGGGACTTTGATACCCTAGGTGAACACCATATCATATCAATTTTTGTACTTTCTCTGCATATAGCATGGCAAGGCAGGAAGGAGCTTGACAACTCTTTAGAGTGACATAAAGGCTCGAAGCATTGAACTTGAATTTGATTTCCTCAGATTGTTCTCAGAAGCCTAGCATAGACCCAAGAACTTCCTGTGAAACCAGGATTCCCAACAGGAGTCCATGGGCCCCAGGGAAGCCCTGAAACTGCATGCCTGAATGTATCCTTAGGTACAGGATTTTACTGGAGAGTAATTCTATGACTAATAGTAGATTTTTAAGGATTTCATGACTCCAAAAGGTAAAGAGCCACTTGTGATAAATCTTTACTCCTTATTTATTTTCTTTCTTTTCTTTATTGGATGTAAATACCTTTTTTACCTATAAAAGCAACACACATTCATTGCATTTTACAGTATAGCAAGAAAGAGAGAGAGAACCTGACCCTTTCTTGTGTGCATCCTGCCCCCCAACACTGCCTTCCACCCCTCAGCACTGCCTTCCACCCAGGTCTCCCAAAATTAACAGCCAAACCTCTCCATTAAGACTTTGGTATACATCTTTCTAGATTTCTGTATAATAAAAATAAAATAATTAGAGTTTCTCCATATGGAGGAGAAAAGTGTTGAACACCCCAATACAAAAATTATCAGAAGATGTAAGCAAGAATTTCAACATGCAGGTTGTGAAAAAGGTGAAAAACCTCAGTAAACTATACAAATGGCATGCATTTATTCCTATCAGAATGATGCTGATGCACCAAGATACACACACACAGTATACAACATTGATGAGAGTTCAGGGGAACAGGCCCTGTCTCTCACTGCTGGTGGGCATGTGACGTGGTATACCATTTTCCTTTTTTCTTTTCTTCTCTTTGTCTTTGTTCTGTTGGTTCTTAAGTTTAAAAACTTAGATGAAGTGGATTCTCTCTCAACTTTATACATCTTATATCAGCTAAAGTATGTTCTAATTGATGAATCCTTTTAAATGCTATCAGGATCATTTAATCGGGTAAAGAAATTGGCACAATATTTGCACTAATAATTGTTAGGTGCAAGCACCATCATCGATACTGTTTGTGACACCAGGGCTCTACTAGGGCATTAGATTTATCCATGTTTACATGATTGATCATAATGTACAAGTTTTTTTTTAATCAGGTTTGTTAAACAAGAACTATACATGAGCAGAGAGTGGTGGAGATGGAACTCTGATGAATTAACTTTGAAGTGCTAGATCACTCCAAGTCCAAGCTGAAAGTCTAGATTGTTTCGCCTTGTCAGTTGAGTCATTTACCTTAGCCTGAAGTTTTCAGCTGGTCTGCGAACACCCTTATGGAATATTCAAAATTAGTCAAGAAGGCTAAGAAGTTCACCCAGGTACCAAGCAAGATGAAAAATCTCTGCTTGATTTATGTGGACCCATTACTGCCATTTTCTAGAAGCAAAGACATATACTTTGAAGGCAAACCAACCTGAGATTGAATATTGCTGCTGCCCTTAGATTTTCTCTTTGCCTTGCTAGCAAGTCAGGACATACTATGCTAGAGATGAATCAAGACTGATGGAAAATCTGGGCCAAAGGAACAATGGAAGGATTAAATTGAGGCTTGGTCTTGAATTCAGGAGTTGGGTGGTGTGATGATACTGCGTCCATTGTCCTTGCTTTGATGAGATTTCATGGGTCCAGAATTCTGTACATGCCACGGGGAGAAAGTACATGGGGATCAGGGAGGAGGAGCCACAGCCACCTAGAGGAAATGGAACCCTTCTGTTTTTTTGAAGAAATAACAATTTAATGGACAAACATAACATTATCACGTGGAATAAAACATCAAAGCATTATCCATTCTTCACTCAGCAAAATAAAGTGTTTTTGTTGTTATCATCTATAACCCTTGAAAACTGAATTAACTTTACTAGTAATTAAAAAAAAAGACTGTCAATACAAAGAGACACAAATTTAGCACTGCAGACATTATATAGAAAAGAAAATTACAGAGTACACGTGTCCAGAGCTTTCTTGAAACCTCACCAAATGCTAATCTAGTTTATTGGATTTTCCATTTCAGACAAAATGAACATTTTTTTAAAAACCTTATAAATATATAAATTCTAAATCACAAAACACCTCCTAAACTTTATATTTACTCTAAGTACAAATGGAGTTTTTGAAGTTGCATTCACAAAGCCATCTAACTTACATTTTGCAAAATCATCACTGTATTCACAGTTATCTTGTGGCTTGAAGTCACTGCACCAGCTCCCACATACCTGTTCCTGTCATACATATTCCCAAGTTAACTGTTATAAAATTACAATCAAACTACTATCCTAGAAGTTTCAATTTTTCCTAAATAAGGAGGTTACAATTGGCTCACTGTAACTATACCACACAATAAATATTTCATCTCAAATAAGTCAAAGTAGGTTTTCTTGATGCCCTTTCTAAGAGTGACAGATATTTTAATGTTAATCATCAGGTGAAAGAGAAAATAAGCTTTTTGTTGTTATCCATCTATAACCCTTGAAAACTGAATTAACTTTACTAGTAATTAAAAAAAAAAGACTGTCAATACAAAGAGACACAAATTTAGCACTGCAGACATTATATAGAAAAGAAAATTACAGAGTACACGTGTCCAGAGCTTTCTTGAAACCTCACCAAATGCTAATCTAGTTTATTGGATTTTCCATTTCAGACAAAATGAACATTTTGTGATAGAATATGAAAGAGGCAGTTCAGTGTCTCTGCTTTCACAAGTCATATGGCTTATGTTTCACTTTGAAAACTTGTGCAAGAACTTGAATCCATCCTAGAAGTGATTTTAAAACATGTAACTCCAGAGCTAAAGTGGTTTTCTCTATATCTGGACCCAGCCATCTAATGAACTTTCTTCTATTATCTGGTATGTACTGGGGAATGGGGCATGATCTTGCGTTTAAACAGATATTATTATTTACTAAGAATTTTGTGTTTGCTACACCAGATTTATACTGAACTGTGTCTCTTTAACTGTTTTTCAGCTTGTAAAGAAATACAGGAACCTTCCTAGCCTGGAGTTTGGTAACTCTCCTTTAGTAATCGTAACAGGATTACCCTTAATCAAAGAAGTCATTGTCCACCAGGAGCAAAACTTTCTGAACCATCCCGTGACTGCTATCCAAGAACACATCTTTGAGAAAGGTGGTAAGTTTCTTGACTGATGTAGGATTTGTGTGCTTGATATTATGTTCTGTTAAAGTGTCTCTATGATTATAATTTTTCAAAAACCTCAGAGACAAGGTCCACTGGAGAATACCTTCCATTAAAGGTATCCATATTTCCATAGTGGAGACACCCTCTCAGAGGGTTTAGCAGGGTCAGCCCTAGAGTCAGGGATTTGGTAGAAGTCTTCTTTTATTCAGAAACTTGCTGTGGATGCTTCCATAATCAGGTAGCCTTATCACTCAGTGATAGAATATGAAAGAGGCAGTTCAGTGTCTCTGCTTTCACAAAAATGGGCATGGAACTGCTTTCTTCTGCTGCTCATCTAGTTTCTTATTCTTAAGACCATCCCTTTCACTCCTTAATGTATCCAGTGTATCTAACAACAACCAGCCAACATCTCTATACCTCTTATTTCCACAAAACTCCATAAAGGTGTGAAAAACATTATCCCCCAGAGCCTGGCTTCATGCAAGCGAAGCATTAAGAGAATCGAATGGTGATATTTTGACTATCTCTTTTGTGAACTCACTCCATGGATTGGGAGTACCATTCCGATTACGGGAATCAGAGTCCTTAGTGCCTTTGAGTCTAGTCAGAATAGAAAACCATTCATAAAAACTGATTTTTAAGATTCTGTTTCTTAAGAACCATTCCTGGTACCAAGTTGTATTTGTTAGGGTTCTCTAGAGAAACAGAATTAACAGGAAACACTTGCAAATATAAAATTTATAAAAGTGTCTCATGTAACCGTGGGAATGCAGAGTCCAAAATCCACATGGCAGGCTGTGAAGCTGGTGATTCCGATGGAGAGTCTGGACGAACTCCACAGGAGAGGCATGCTGGCCAAAGCAGGAAGAGAGCCTGACTCTTCTGAATCCTCCTAAAAAGGCTTCCAATGATTAGATTAAGCCTCACTCATTGCAGAAGACACTCTCCTTGGCTGATGACAAATGGAATCAGCTGTGGATGCAGCTGACATGACCATGATTTAATTCTATGAAATGTCCTCATCACAACAGACAGATCAGCACTTGCCCAACCAGACAGTCAGGTACCCCGTTTTTTGGAGTAATAAAAATGTTCTAAAATTGACTTTGGTGATGAATGCACAACCATGTGATGATAAAGTGTATATACAGATTATATATGAATACATCTCAATACAATTACATAAAAATAAAAAATAGATTCTATTTAAAATTTTAGGAGTGGGTGAAATTTCCCAGAAATGGAGTTTAAAGTGATAAGGTGCTTTGAACTCAATCTTGAACAACTTAATTTTTTCAAAATTGATAGAAGAATATAAGCCAGCAAAAGTAACTGAGGAAAATCTAGAGTATGGTGTTGTGCATGCCCCTAGAAGAAAATATTTCAAGGAATTAAGTGTCTAAAGCTGCTGAAAGATCAAGTAAGATAAGGTTAAGAAGAATCACTGGATTTTACAAAAGGAGGACTATATCATTGGAATGATGAAGGCAAACGCTAGATCTTAAAAGGAGTTCATGGAGAGCTAGAAAAGAATGTAGCATTACCTGTGATATAAAATGAACAATGTTATGTTGAACACCCTGAAGTTTTGTTGTTGTTGTTGTTTTGTTACCTTTTCCCCTTGCTATTCTTCTTTCTCTATGGAGTATTCAACCCTCCTTGCCTTCTTGAGTCATTCTTTCATCTTTTAAGATCTAGCTTAGATAGGACCCTTTTAGTTTGCTAAGGCTGCTGGAATGCAGCTTTCTATACCCAGAATGGAACAGCTTTTAAAAAGGGAATTTATCAAGTTGTAAGTGTACAGTTCTAAGGCCATAGACATGTCCAAACTAAGGTATCCAGCGAAAAATACCTTAACTTAAAAGGAAGGGCCAATGACGTTTGGGATTTCTCTCTCAACTGGGAAGGCACATGGGGACATCTCCTAGCAGTCTTTCCTGGGCTCTCCTTTCATAATAGCCTCCCAGGAGTGATTTCCTCCTGCATCTCCAAAAGCCTCTGGCTGTGTGGGCTCTGTTGTCTCTGAATCTTCACGTAAATTGTTTCTTTCTTAAAGGGCTCCAGTAAGCAACCTCACCTTGAATGGGTGGAGACATATCTCCATGGAAATTACCTAATCAAAACTCACCACCCACAATTGGGTGGGTCACATCTCCATGGAAACAATAAAAAATGTCCCACCGAGCAATATTGAATGAGGATTAAAAACATGGCTTTTGAGATTACATGACAGTTTCAAACTGGCACAAGCCCCTCGTACAAAGCCTTCCATGCCTCCTCGAGAGTATGAAATTTGTTTTGTCCTAAAGTTCAT
This sequence comes from Tamandua tetradactyla, assembly GCF_023851605.1. Taxonomy (NCBI): domain Eukaryota; kingdom Metazoa; phylum Chordata; class Mammalia; order Pilosa; family Myrmecophagidae; genus Tamandua; species Tamandua tetradactyla. The sequence goes on from NC_135328.1 coordinate 160,607,227, forward strand.
TCCTAGGACATAGCACAATATAAGTACTTAAATATACTTCTGTAAATAATATTCAAAGCTTGGGATTTAGAATCAGCAGACTTAAATTTAAATGCCTCTTCAGCTGCTTATCATACTGTGACCTTGTGAAGTTTACTTACCTTGGGCTTCAGTTTTTTCTGCAATAAATTGGGGCAATAATCGTAAATTGTACACTAATTTACTCCGTTGACTTTTTGTGAGTATTAAATTATGTAATGCATGAGAAATATTTATAGAAGTGCGTGGTATAGCAAATATTCAGTAAATGTTAGCTGTTAGAGCCACTCCTTTGGGATTAATCTGTTAACTTGTTTCACATGTCTTAACTCTCTTCCCTTCCCTGCCACTGATGTCAGTCCCCAAAGTATTTGCCAGACATTCATATTTTAGAATCAGAATAGCATGATATTGGCTCTCTTTTTCCCAGGATTAATCATGTCCAGTGGCCAGACCTGGAAGGACCAAAGAAGGTTTACCCTGTCAACCCTAAGGAACTTTTGGCTTTGGGAAGAAGAGCTGAGAGGAACACATTCAAGAGGAGGCCCGACACCTCATAGAAACAATAGAAGAGAAAGGTCAGTGTTTCACAGGACAGGTGCAGGAGATTGTGGCTCCTTTCTTCGTTGAGCAGATACCATTAAGTGCCTAAATGCCTACCCTATGCCCAGCACTATGCTAGGCACTGAGGATATAACAGTGAACCACTAATTGCCCCTGTCCTTATGGGGCTCTAGAATTAATCGCAAGACAGGCATTAAAAATATTGCTGAATTAAACCCTGCTCATCAGTTTGTCTTTACAAGCACTGACTGAGTACCTGCTGGGTGTCAGCCCCTACAGTGTGCTGTGGCCGGAGCCTGATTTGTGGTTCTCTCCTAAGTATGCCATGTGTCCTTTTGAGTGGAGTCTCCATAGAAAGCAGAAACAAGGCCACCTGAAGGATCCATCTCTTCTTCCTCCTCCTCCAGGACAGCCTGTTGACCCTCGCTTCAAGATCCACAATGCAGTTTCCAATATCATTTGCTCCATCACCTTTGGGGACCACTTTGAATACCAGGATGGGTTGATTTCAAAAGCTTCTGAAGTGGGTGGATGAGGTCACATGTATAGACCCTTCAGTGCAGTGCCAAGTAAGGCAGTTCTCCTTCCATATATGTTGCTTAAGAACATTGGGGCTAGTGTCAGACACAAATGGGTTCTTTCTTCCTTTCCATCCTCCAGCTAAATGTCTTTCAATTGCCTTCAACAAAAATCATTTGAACTTAGTTTGTGGACTTTAACGTGTTTAATAATATTATGAAATATTTACTATGTGCAAAAAAATATGTTTAACATTCATGTAAGGTGTAAAATTTCATGCACTTATACAGTTCTCTTATTCTTTAAAAAAAAAAATTATTGGCCTGAGTCCCTTCTATTCCCCCCTCCCTCAGAAATACTCTTCTGCAACTGGCTTCTCACTCAGCATGTCCTTTTGAGAGCCATTTATGTTGATTGATCTTTTTATTGTTGAATACTAGTCCATTTTATGACTCTGTCACTGTTTACTAATCTATTTTCTATGGATTCACGCTTGAATGATGTTATGAACAAAGCTGCTATGCTCATTCTTCTATAAGTATCTCTGTGGAGTTATCCACTTATTTCCTTTGAGAATATGTGGACATAAAAGATGCCAAAATGTTTTTAAACTGATTACACTATTTCCACACTCACCATCACTTGCTGTTATAAATCTTTCAATTTCTTAGGGTGTAGGCCTTTGGGATGCAAACCTCACTCCTTTCCTTGGGGGGTCCTGAACCCCAAATTTTATTCCTCTAAGCCTATGTGTCTACTAAAAATTCTGCTCAGCCTTTTGGTCCCCTTAGCCACTTTCCTAGATTTAGAAGACACTTCTAGGGCAAAATCATCGGAAGTGTTAAGCTCACCTCTCTGGGTTTCCTTCTTCCCTAGACTTTGTTGCTGAATTCCTCACTGCCTTGCTACGTGTGTGGATACACACATGTGTGCATTTTTACAATCTTATCTTACTGTTCTCAATAGATTGGTTGGCTTTGGTTTATCTAACCTGCCGTTGCTAAATGTTAAAGATTGCCTCATTTAAAAAAACACTTTATTTTTGAAAATTGCAGACAAATATTAATGTAGAGAAAATATATAATGAATCACTGTGTACCCATCAGTCAACTCCAACAGTTATCAACACCTGGTCAATCTCATTTCATCTATATCCATACCTAACTATTATCCCCTCACCCCCAGCCCTGGATTATTTTGGAGAAAATTATAGATGTCAGTTATTTAATCCATTGATATTTCAGAGTATAATTAATGTTTTAGAATATAATTCTGAAATGATCCACTTTAACAAAAATATGTTACTACACCTTAAAAATTGGTATAATAATTCTTAGTCATCAAATACTCAATCAGTATTCAGATTTCTCAAATGTCTCCTAAGTATTTTTAATGGGTTTTATGTTTTTTCCTTGACTCAAAATCCAAACTAGGCCCATATGTTATATTTTGTTGCTTTGTCTCTCAAGTCTCCATCTATGCCCTCCAACCCACCTCTTTATTTGACCTTTGCAATTTTTATATTGACAAAACTGAGTCATTCATCCTATAAAATATTCCACATTTTTTATTTTGCTACCTGCTTTCCTTTAACATTTAACATGCTCTTCTAGTGCTGTGCTTTATGTGTATGGGTAATTAAATCTAGATGATTGATCACAATCCGTTTTAATTTGGGGGGGGAAGACTCCTTTTTAAGAAGTACATGACATCTGGTTGTCTCTCTTTGTTATATCAAGATTGATCAGTGAGTTCTTCTTTTTATCAGCATGATCCATCAATTATAACATCCCCCATCAGCTCTCTCTGAAATGGTTTTGTAAATCATTGATGATCATTGCCTAGATCCATTATTTATTTGGAAGATTCAAATCAGTGGTATTCTAATTCTTTCATTCACTCTTCGTAACTGACTTTGATTATTGATTCTGTATTTATCAAATTGGATTAACTTATTAATATTATAATTGTTCTGTGGATACATTACAGACAATTGTAACATGCAAATAATAAATAGCTCTGTTTCTTCCTTTCCAATTCACATCATTTATTTTTGCTGGCTAGAATCTCCACTGTGTCAAAAATTTCCTGGTATAATGGTGGATTTCTCTTTTTCTCTTTTTAGTTCTGACAATTTCTGCTTTATAAATTTTATGACTATGTTGTTAGTAGATGCATATAAGTTTAAAATTGTTATGTCTTTCTAGTGAATTGAAACTTTTATAACTATTAAGTAAAGTCCTTTATGTCTACTAATATTTTCTTCCATAAAGGCTATTTTGGCTTATATTAATATAGCAAATTACCATTCCTTTGGTTAGCATTTGGTTAATACTCTTCCATACTGTTCTTGCCTTTTTGATCTTTTTATTGTTTTAGGAGATTCTTTTTTAAACAGTGAAAAGCTAGATGTAAATTTCTTATCTGGTCTAAAGATATTTGATATGTTAATGAAGCATGTAATTACTTTTCATTTTTCCTATTAAAAATTAGAACTTCATTCTAGTCATTTTGTATCTTCTATTCATATTTCCTTTTTCTTCTTGCCCTGAGGAGTTTTTTATTAAAAGAGGCAAACCTAATAGTCAGACCCACCTCTGACTCATCTTAAGTCTAGACAGTTTGTATTATGTTATACTATCTGCTTCCTACCAGATATTAGAGAGAATTTATACAACAAATATTTTATTCAACTAAAAACGACAAGTTTTGCCCATGTAGAGATTACATTATAGTGGAGAAATATAGAAATACAAACATATCTGTGCAATACATTTATGGACATATGTATGGATGGGTGTATATATTTATGATATATATATATGTATATATATATATATTCATATTATATAATGAATATATATAATTGCCATGAAGGAAAATAAAGCAACATAGGAGAATACATAAAGGTTACAGAGCTGCTGCCATTTACAAGATTATTGGTAAGACTGTTTCAAGGAGGTGACATTTGAACAACACCTCAATGAAGCAAGGAGGTGGGGTCATGCAGATTTATAGAGGAAAAGTTTCCAAGCAGAAGGAACAGCAAAGGCAAAGGCCTAAACAGAAACATATTGATGTGGTCATGGAGACCAGTGTGGTTGGAGTGTAGAGAGAAAAGTGGCAAAAGTGATAGGAAAGGACTGAGGGGGTGGGCATAAGCAGGGATCAGCTTGTTAGGGGCTCATAGACCCAGCTAGTGATGTAGAACTTTTTTCTGAGTGTATGAAGCCTATTGAGGAATCAAGGGTCAAAGAGTGAAATGATCTTATTGACTTGTGAAAGGATCACTCTGGCAGCCCTGTGCAAAACAGACTTGGACTGGTGTTAAGAATAGAATCATTAAACACAATTCCAGATAGGAGATGATGGTGGATTGTTCTTGGGTGTTAAGCAGCTTGTTGGCGTGCAGTGGCCTAAGCCTGGACATATTTTGGATAGAGAGCTGCAATGCTTTGCTAGAGGGGTGAGAAGAAGAGTGAGAGAGGAAAACAGGCATCAAGAATGCCTCCATGATTTAAGCCTAAGCCTATAAAAGACCTATGGATTAAGAACATTGTTTGTCTTATATAGTGAAAAAATGACCTGTGATCTCCATCGTTTTGCTTTTATCATTTAGCTCTACAATTTATTTCCATGGATACTGAGATTCCTTCCTGGAGCTCACCAGACACTCTTTAGAAACTGTGAAAAACTGAAATTGTTTATTTCTGATATGATTGAAGAACGCAAGAGAAACTGGAACCCTGCTGAACCAAGAAACTTTATTGATGCTTATCTCAAGGAAATAGCAAAGGTAAGGAAACCAAAGCCATTTCATGTGCCTTGTTCTTAAAGGTAAAATGTGGATATTGCTACTATAACTAATTGCCATAAACTTAGTACCATAAGATACAGATTTATTCTCTTACAGTTGTGGAGGTCAAAATTCTGAAATTCATTTCACTGGACTAAAGTCAAAGTGTCCACAGGGCTGGTTCCTTCTGGAGGCTATAGTCAGACTTCTCTCCTTGCCTTTTTCAACTTCTGAAGATTGCCAATTTACTTGACTCCTGGGCCCTTCCTCTATTTTCAAAGCCAGCAGTATAGCATCTCTCTGACCTCAGTTTCTGTCCTGACATCTTTTCTCTCTGACCTTGATGCTTTTACTGTCCTCTTTTTAGGTTTCCTGAGATTCCATTTATCCAGGAGACCTTTCCTTCCCCATGAGGCCCGACTTGATAATCCAGGATAGTTTAAGCATTTCATGATCCTTACCTTGTATACATGGGGGGCAGGGTAAAGATAGAGGCAGTCTTTCAGAGAGTGTAAGAATAGGAGTAGCATGAAGTTGGGGTTGGTGAGGCAAATAGAAATAAAGATACTGGATAAATGGTACTTGACTGGAGGCCTTTTCACCCCTCACCCTTACTCTCTATCCATATCTGAAGGAGTGATACACAAAGGGAAAACAAACCATTGAGAATAGTAAAAGCACTGTTTTATTAGTGGCTGGTCCTCTGCCCAGTTACATATTTCTTCTACCAGCCCCAGTGCAGAACACAAGTAAAACTGTTTTGAAGGCCATAGTTTCGTGTCAAGGTCTAAGTGGGTCTTCCTAATACCCCTTCCCCCATACCATCTACTTTCCAACATTATAAGCAAGAAACAGGGAGGAAGCTAAAGGGGATGTTTGGTCTTCAACACAGTGGGTCCTCCAGGTAGTATATGTCACTGAATAGTTGTCTTGATTTTGGCTCATGAAATTAGTGGTTCTTCTGTCTGGAGAATATTGGATTTATTTCCATTTCCTTTCTTGTTTCATTTTCTTGCCACAATATTAGCAGGAGCATCCTTTTTTTCCTTGCTACCTGGTGCTCAGATATGCAACAACTCATTAAGAGGAATGGTGACAAATTGAAACTCTTGGAAGATGGTGATGAGGATGAGGAGGGGACATGAGGAATCTTTGATAGAGTCAGAGAGGTTTAATCTAGCAAAGATTTGTGGAGAAATATGAGAATAGCTGTAGGGGAGTCATTCAGCTTAATCTTTCTGATATCAGTACACACATTTGGTGGCTACTTCCTACATTCCTTTTTGCATCTCAGGGAATTCATAATGTGGTCTTAAGAGAGGCATATGGTCAGGTTCACTTTACAAAGCTTGAAACTGAAGGTCAGGGAAGTGAAGGAGCTTTCTCTAAGGTATACAGCTGTGAATTAAGTGGCTGATATTGGAATTCAAACTGTTTTTCATCCCATTCTGTATCCACTGTAGCATGACCTCCCAAGTTATAGGCATAAGAAAGTATTTCTCTTGAATCATCCCCCAAAGTGCTAGAAACCCTTCATAGCTTCCAACGCTTAGGGCGGGACAATGCCAATGATACTGGCATAATAGCTACTGTCCCCCGAGTATGAAAAAAGGACAGTCATTTATCCTTGGGACCTTTCCTTCCATGTTCCCTCCCTAGGATGAAGCCCCACTGTTCTGTGGGCAAGCACAAACACTAGAAGCACATCAATAAACTTTCTCCTTCCTAGAATTCAGGCGATGCCTCTTCAAGTTTCCATGAAGAAAACCTCATCTGCAGTACCCTGGATCTCTTCTTTGCCGGAACAGAAACAACCTCTACAACGCTGCGCTGGGCTCTACTCTACATGGCCATCAACCCAGAAATCCAAGGAGAGCATGTCAGTCTTGTGCCTGGAACAAGACATACTGCCTGCTAGGACTGCTGCCCTAAAGTTGGGTCCAAAGATAGCATGTGGTGAAATGGAAAGACTGCTTGAACAGTCATGAGGGAATATGGACTTCAGAACAGGAACATTCTTCAATTTTTCTGTTGGGAAAGCAATGACACCTGGTCATACAAATGTAATAGAGGGTCCTTGCCCTCAAGATCCTCACAGCTAGTGAGGAAACTATGACCTCAATTGGCCTTGTGATAATTTCCATAAAAGAGCTGCATTCTCATATGAAAATCTAGTCCTTCCCCTCCCTCCTTTGAAGTAGTGGCTTCCCGCTGCCCTCTACGTAATGTCCACAGTCCTCAGTCTGGTGTATAGCACTGTCTGATGTGCCTCTTTCTCCCTTTCCAGACTCACCCTACCCATGCTGCATGGGGGCCTCACTAAATTATGCCATTTCCCATTGCACTGTCCTTATTTATGCCTCTATGCTGTCACATGTGGTGTTCCCTGTATTGAGAATATATGTCTCAAATATCCCAACAGTGTAAACCTGTAGACTTCTTGAAGAATCTTATCAAACATTACCTGTGCTATGACATTTCCCATTCTTCTTGGAAAATGGCAGCATTTCTTCTCCTAGAGATGATCCACGGTACATCCATCACTGTGCTGATCACACAATGTGTATGTGTCTTCCCCACTGGTTCTGTGCCACTCAAGGAGAGTAACTGTTATGTTTATTTTTCTTTCTCCTTGGGATTTGGAACTGCTTCAGCACAGTTTTTCAAAAAACGTGATTAGCAATTTAATAGAGGTATATAAAATCATGTTGATGAATAAGACCAAATTTTTCTTCTAAAATAAAAATAGAATAGAAAATATCAAAGTTCTCCCCATGTACTAAGGCAAAGCATGTCCGTGAAACTTTGTTTCTCTCATATGTCATGAATATATACATGAAGTGTATATTTATGGATCTGTGTCCTGGGACATGATATAAAATTCATTTTTATATTTGGATTACATTTCTTAAACATTTAAATGCTACTGGGTCAAGATACAGATTATATTTCTGTAATAGAGGCCCCATATAACAACAGCTTAAGTTTTACTTCATTTATCTATCAATCTGAGCTGGACTCTTCTGAGTCCCTAGAGTGCCATGCTCCTTCCAACTTGTTGCTGTGTTGTATCTAGTATCATGTCTGTGTTTACCCATCTAAGATGGCTTTCTGCTAGGGCTGTGATTCTACCTGCGGAAAGGGTAAAAGAGAAGGGAGCTCAAACCCCCTCTTTTAAAGGAATGTTCCAAGTTTTATACATCATGTCTGTGCACATTCTGTTAACCAGATGGTCATATACAGTAGCAAGGGAGTCCGGGAAATACAGTCTTTAGCTGAAAAACTATGTACCCAGCAACAATTGCTATTATACAAAAAAAGAGGAAAACATACATTTGGGAAACCTAGCAGACTCTATCATATATTGGGTGCTCACATACATCACTTCATGCCATGTTTTTAAAAAAAGCTTTAATTTAGTGGTCAAATGCTCACCTTCCATGCAGGAGACCCAGGTTCCATTCCCAGGACCATGCATCAAAAAAAAAGAGATTTAAAATGGGAGTAGATTTGTCCCCACTTCTTAGATGAGGAAACTTAGGCTCAGAGAAATTGAAGTAATTGCAGCATTAATGTTGTGGAGCAATGTTTACTTCTACAATTTCCTTACATCATGGTTCCCTTTCCACTCATATATGCCTCTTTGAGAAACTAGAGTCCACACACTTGACTATAATCTTTAGCCATTTTGATCCTAGTTATTCCACTCCTTAGCCTCATCAGGATCAAGGGAAATGATGCACTCAACAGTTTTCTAAACAAGCACTTGGAAAGGTCAAAAAATACTTTATTGCTTTGCAACCTGGTCACTAGTTGGCATACAGCAGGTAAGATTCTGGAGACCATCTCTACATATTTGTAAGGAATCATAGAAGTTTGAAAAAATAATAGAATTTTCCCTTCTTTTCCAGAGAAAGTACAAGCTGAGATCATCAGAGTGATTGGCCATTCTCAGCAGCCGAGCACGGCTGACCGAGAGCGCCTGCCCTACACCAATGCCGTCATCCACGAGGTGCAGAGAATGGGCAATGTGGTTCCCCTGGGCTGGCTCAGGGAAGTGGTGGCAGAAACCACCGTGGCTGGATACTACCTGCCCAAGGTAATCAAGAACTCCCCAGATCTTCAGGCCATTGTTTTAGATGGTTGGAGCCTGAACTTGAAAAGTGACATGTATTCTTATCAATTTGAATGGGTAGAGTGAGATATTATCCCTAATATAAAATACTATTTAACTTCCTCCAGTTATGAACTTTGAAACATTAGTTCAAAACATAATAACTAAATGTTAATAGGTATTGGGAGGTTCCTTGGTTCAATAAGTCTAGGGGAAGAAGTCCTGTGGGATTTCACAGAGTCTGCTAATCATTGATGGGATAACTGGCAGCAGTACTCAATCATGATTTGGCAAAGAACTTTTTCCTTTCTCATAATAGAGCACCTCACAGGTTTAGAGACTTTGGAAAATACTGCTTCATACAATGCTAGATGGAATGTTAAAATGTGAAGGGACATTTGAGAATACCTTGGCCAACATCACTTTAATGCTGGTGTTTCTAACATAATATCCCCACATGTATTTTTCCAACTTTGACTGACAGTCCTAGAGATGGGGAAGTTAAGTAGTGCACCAGCAAAACCAACCCAAGTGTTCAATGTTAGTTCTAGTTAATCAGATAGATAATTAGTTAGTTAGTTTACCTTAGGTTTATAACCCAGGTTAAAAAGGAAGGGAAAGGAGCCAATACTTATTAAGAATTGATTTTGTGCCATAGACTATCTAGGTTCTTCAAAATCTCTTACTCAGTCCTCTAATAATTTTTATTACATCCATTTTAGAGATTGGGAAATTTAGGTTCAAAGAAATTAAGTAGCTTATCCGAGATCTCTAAGCTACAATAGAACAGAGTTGGGATTCAAAACCAGATCTCTTCTGATTACAATGCATATATGTATATATGTGTATATATATTTACACATACACACACACGTATATACACTATACCATGTTCCCCGCCAGATGCTGCTGCCCTTTGATTTTAAAAGTCTCCCTGTAATTTTTCCCAATTGGTCTCTGTTAAATTCTCCATGTCCTCACAAGGATTTTGATTCTCCAAGCACTACTAATCCTGTCCTCTGCAGACAGCTCTTCTGCGCCCCCTAGTATCCTCACTCCAGACTGCGCATTCTCAGCTCCACCCCTGCTCCTTACCACCTTGGTCAGCTGCCTTGCATCCATTCCAGTGTGTCACAGTCCCTGTGAGTATGTCACCGTTTCAAGTGGCAGAATTAGAGGAGCTTCCACTTACACCTTGGTCACTGGGCTACCCCTTGGACACTGTCCTTGCAGAGCCAGGTAGAGCAGTTGTTGTTTTCACTCATTGGACATCTTTTGGGTGAAAGCTGGGGTCTAAATTCCAGGCGTCCAGTACAATTTTCTGGCAATTTATTTTCCTCCAGGAAATCAGCTCAGCTCAACAGACCCCTTCTACCACTGTTTTTAGCATCAAGTTTAATGTTAAAGTTTTTCAGCCTGGGAGCTAAGAAATCTCATTGATGTTATAATATAGACCTGGTTCAAGCACAGTACTGCCTCTTCCCACTGTGCATCCTTATGAATATTGTTTAACCTCTCAGAGCTTCTGTTTCTTCATCTGTAATGTACACAAGATCATGTATGCAGAGCACTTACCCTACTCCTTAGTATAGAGAGCACTCACAAATAGTTATGGATCTTTGTGAATTCAATAAATATTCATTTAGCACTAATATGCACAAATCTGGAGAAACAATCCTGAGTAAAATAAACCAGGGAAAGAAAATGTAAGAACTAAATTACAAATCATGATAATTGTCCAAAGAAGAAAGCTCACAGGACACAGGTTAACTGGGGCATGAGTAGGAGTTGGAGATGTCTGAGAAGTGGTATTTGAATGGAGAAGTAAAGGATGATCGAGAATTAGTTCAGTGAGGAAATAAGGAGGAAGAATTTCCCAGGAGGGGCCTAACAGTACTTAAAAAGGCTTTGAAATGAGGCATGGCATGTTTGAGAAACTGAAGAACGACCACTGCAGTGAGAGTGCATGGAGAGGAAAAAAGTGACAGCTACAGGGCTCAGGTGGCCGGTATTTTACCTAACTGCCTGGAAACTATGAGGGTTTCAGGTTCTGCTGTTAGTGGTGGGTGGGTGTGGCATGATAATATCATTTTCAGTGCTCACTCTGTTTTCAGGATGCCTGATAGATTAAAAGAAGAAAGAGAGGTGTGGGGCAAACAAGATGGCTTGTCTTGGGGGGCAGCACTGGACATGGAATACAGGTGACAGAATCAAGAATAATTGAGGAAGTCAAGTCAACTATTCTTGGTGATGGATTTGATAAAGGAAGAGTGAACAAAAGAGAGGCATTAGGCTTTCTCCTTGGAATCTTGCTTGTATAATTGATTTGATCCGGATAATTTTTCACTGGACCTGATTGTATTTTTCACCTACTGGGGGTGGGGGGTAGGTGCCATTGTACTATTGGATGCAATGAAAGAAGGAGAATGGGGGAAATAGGATAAATGAGCCCTTTTTATCTCGAAGACCTGCCACACTGAGGAGCTGAATTAATTTTGGTCCAGTACTGGCTGGACAACTGCTCCATTCTCCTGGAGCTGTATATACATCCCCTTTCTATGCTGACCTCTCCTGTACAGAAAGATCCACTCTGCAGTCAAGAGAAGCCAGACTTCCTTAATAAAATTCCCAATAGGAAAGTGTCCCATGGCAAAGAAGAGGGTCCTGGGGTTTTAGGGGAGTGGGCACAGTGGAGGATGGGTTTGGGAGGGAGGGGACTTCAGGGTGTGGTCCACAGTGGTGTGGGAGTCCGAGGACCCGCACCCGTTGTGCAGACCTATTGTGCAGCTCAAGCCTTGCCTGAGCCTTCATGTCTTCTCTAGGGGACCACGATCCTGACCAATCTGACTGCGTTGCACAGGGACCCTGCAGAGTGGGCCACTCCTGACACGTTCAACCAGAGCATTTTCTGGAGAATGGACAGTTTAAGAAAAGGGAATCCTTTCTGCCTTTCTCAATGGGTGAGTTGTAATAAACAAGAGTGAGAGTTCTGATTTCCTCTTTCAACCCTCCTGCACTATTCTGCGTTAAGTACTTAGTTTTAGTTGCCATGTTTCCACTTGGTCTCAGCCGGCGTGACGCTGCCTTTTGCTCACAGAGACTTAGACACTTGCGGTATTACAGGGTTTTATATTTGTTTCCTATTCTTTTAAAGGACCAGCACTCACACAGAAATAGACCCAATTTATAGTAAGGTGTCAGGCAGGAGACCAAGGAAAGGAGCTACTTATTATTAAGGGCATCAGTCAGTGATTGAGTAAATAGCATAGGCTTAACTAGGTCAGGTTCTACTCTGCAAATGCTCAATGAAAAGACCCTTTTGCCTTTAAAATTTTTAATTATCTTTTTTCTAATTTTAAATGAGATATCTATACATACCATAGAGTCCATCCACAGTATATAATCTGTGCTTCACAAGATCATCACAGTTGTGTATTCTTAAATACCTTTTAAAATTTGAGTTAATACATTCAAAAGGTATGCAGATTGAAAGGTAGAAAAGAGGATGAGATGAAACTGTTTCCTGTCAGGCATTTAGCCCTGAAAATATGGCCACGAATAAAATAGAAAAAATAAATCTGTCCTTATGGAATTTATGTTCTAGTGTAATTTCACAAGATTTAAATTACTATTCCAACTGTAGAGACAATGATTCTGAGGCACAGAGCGTTAAATATGTCAATTAAATTCATAAAACTTATACATGCCAGAATTAGGACTCAGCCGGTCAACTTTGTCAAAAACCAAAGCCTGTGTTCTTTCTAGTTTTATCTCCTAAAAATGACTAAATGCTTCAGAGACCCCACAGTGTGGAATGTATGTCCATTATACTTTTCATTAATGATGCCTATCATTAACTTAAAATACACATCATATAATGAAACAGTATCATTTTGCTGATGATCTCTTAAAGGCTCAGAGAGAAAGGAATGAAATGCATTTTGAATTCCAAGTGAGAGTCTCTTCAAAGACCCTCCTTACCAGTGCTGCACTGACCTAAGTGTAGCTGGGCTGAATCTGATTACATCCTCTTTGTCTTTCTTCATCTGGCAAAGTGTCACCTTTGCTCATATTAGATAAGTCATTTCTTAATAGAAAAGCTGACAATGAGATTTAGGAACATCTCCCCATCTTCTTGTCTGCAATAGTTTCAAATTTTACATTGCAGTACAAAGTTTAAGCTGCATATACCAATAATTGTAATATTCTTGTTCCCTGGCCTTTGCAACAGTTTTATGTAATTCTAAAATTCCAAAAGTATAACCATTTATGAGCCCCACAAAATCTCCTCACTTAGTGATTCTGGCAGCTGTGAGGGGAAAAATTTTAGTAGATTTCTGTAGCTTTAAGAAAAATGGTCCTTCTAGTCCGAGTATGCCAAAATAACTTTCCTTCATATTGCAGAAGACAATTCTTTGTAGTTCCTTCATGTTTCCCCATTAAAAAAAATTATCTTATCTCCGTTAGCTGGAGTATAAAAAGCTCTATGAACATTTCCTCACTGGGGCTTTCTTACTGAGAATTGTATCCCTCCCTCTTAATCATTGATTTCAATGGAAAGCAGATTATCTCATTTAATCCTACAGCACCCAGTTATTAAAAGTTAGATTGGAAATGGATTTGGCATTTCTTTTCTTAATATAAGAAAACTAAGGATAAGAGATGTCAGCATAACTGGTTAGTCTTACCCGTCACATTCCCAGTTTTGGCACCCAGATAAATTTCCTCACACTTGGTCTAGGATTTTCTAAAGGCAGCATCCCTAAGCAAATGAGGTGTGGACAGCTCCTCCACTTCTCTTGGTAAAGAAACCAGGTAAGAAACTACTACATGTGTGTAATCAGGGCGGATTGTTAAGCTACTATTGAAAGTTCATAATTTCTTTTCCTTGTTTAAATCCTTCTTCTTTGATCCAGCAAAGTAGCATGCAGTTTCATGAAATGCATGCGTCTTGTGCCTTATTTTTTCAAATACACTCACTGAAGTATAGGAAAATTGAGTTGGTAATAACTTTGCTGGGTCAACTCTCTCATTTTATTCATGAGGTAACTGATCTGGTTGATTAGTGATGCCAGTTAATGGAAGCACCAGGAAGATGTTCCAATTACTGTTTACAGTGAACATGTATTATGGCACAGGTAAATAAGCTTCTAAAAGTAACTCTAGAATTAGAATAAGCAAACTGATAGAGTCACAATCTGGATTATAGATGAGCAGGGGATGTGTTGTTGATTTGGGAATGGGAAGGTAAGACATGAAATGTACAGATTTCTTATTTGGAATGATGAAAATATTTTGGTAATGGATGGTGGTCAATGGTAGCACAAAATTGAGAATGTAATCATTATTACTGGAATGTATATCTGAATGTGATTACAAGGGGAAATGTTAGACTGTATGTATGATAATGGAATGATTTTTTTTAATTCATGGAACTGTGAAACATAATGAATCTTAAGTTAAATCATGTCCTTTAATTAATAGTATAGTTCTACGAATGTGCTATCATCAGTTGAGACAAATGTTCCACATCAGTGCAAGTTATCGGTGCGGATGGTGGAATCATTGAAACCTATATTATATGTATGATTGTTCAGGAAACCCACAACTTCTCTAAAATAAGGAAATATGAAGAAAGAAAAGCACACACTAGAGCATGGTGGTGCTAAGTGGTGTGGGGTATTAAAGTTAAGTGGGGGGAGGACAGTCCCTCTCAGGGACAGCTGCCACAGAAGCCTAGAGTTGGTGTCAGGGACTAGGGAGATGAGAAATCTGCATGGGGTGGCCTTTTGAAATACTCTTTTTACCAGAAAATTATTGCTTACTTAGTCTTTTGGGGTTCAGTGAGTAGCCCACACAATTTATAAAATAAGTTCTCATTTAAACACAGACACATGTGCGTGCACACACACCATATAATCATTTTCTCTAATGCTTAAAAACATTAATTCATTTGCCTCAAATCAAATGGCTAGAAAGGGGGGAACATTGAGCTGGCTCTCCATCATCCTGCCCCCAGTTCTTCACTTACGCAATGGAAGGAGATGTGGTCAGGGCAGGGCTGAGCTTGATTTGTGGAGAGGAGCATCTAGTCTTGGGCACCACATTGTCAGAAAAGAAAGACTGCTATTTGTTGAAAAGACAATTGTGAGAGATAAGGAGGTTAAAGCAGCTCCAGAGGAGCGGGCCTTTTAAATTCTTGAGTTCATCCATGTCAGTGATATCCCCAATAATTGAGGAAAACATGGAGAAATATGCTTTGTAATTAAGAAATTGCTCTGATATTCACTTGCTTATGCCTTTGTACAGTTTCCTTTTAAAGATTGAAAAAAAAATAATGCAGAATTTTGGTGTGATATCTGCTTTTTGTTTTGCTGTTTGTTAAATGATTTTTGAAAATGTTTAGGCTAGATGTGCATTTTCTTCATCATCCCAGGCCTCTGACTTTGATGATGATTCTATGCAGAACCAGCCTAATCTCTGAAAATATTTGAATTTCTGATCGTGGGCTTTTGCTTTCTGTGATCTAGGTTACGTAGGAGCTTTTCACACTGTACATATAGCTCTGGGGCCTAGAAAGCCCTTCCTTTGCTCAAAGTTTGCAGGACTTTCTGTTAGAATTGTAAAGAGCCTCGTATCATCTCTCCTAACCCCTCCCATTACCAAAATGGTCTTCTCTAACTCAGAGATAACAGATATGAGAGATATCAATGAGTTCTTCTGGCCATTGTAATATAAAACTGCAACTTGTAGGCAACCACGTCTTTGAATCTAATTCAAGGACGAAACACTAATAAATGAGACTTTAAATCTTAGATGCTAAGATGGCTTTGTTATCACTGGGAACGTGCTTTCAACTCACCTTTTCAGTGTCTGAGTTCAGAAGCCATGTCTGCTCACATTTTAAGCAGGATTTCCATCCTGCTGGGTACCTCCTCAACCTGGAAGATAAGTCAGTCTTACTGTTTCTGTCTTTCAGGAAAACGTGTATGCCTTGGGAAGCAGTTGGCCAGGTCTGAACTGTTCATTTTCTTCACTTCCATAATGCAAAAATTTACCTTCAGTCCTCCAAGCAATGAGAAGCTGAGCCTGTATTTCAGAACAGGCCTCGTCATTTCCCCAGTCAAACACCACCTCTGTGCTGTTCCTAGGGGGTGATGTTGTTGGGGAAGGAGAGAGAAAGGAAAGCGAGAAGAAACATGGACTGTGTTCTGAAGACCCTGGTGCCTGCTCTGGTGTGGGAACAGAGTGTTAGTGGCTCTCTGGAAAAGACACAGAAAGTGAAATTAGTAGAAACTGGATCCAAATCCCAACTCGGGAATGTCCTTCGATGTAGCCTTAAGTAAATCATTTAAATTCTAAACAAATTTCCTTTTTCCTTAAGAAAGTTTCTCTAAGAACCAAAGTAAATAATAAACTTCAGATGATTTGGAAAACATAAAGCATAGCATGAAATTATAACAGTTATCTGCTTCCTCCTTTTTCCTTAGCCGTGTACTTGCTGTGACCTGTTGACCTATCTCAATTTGTACAAGTGGTACAAAGTTCACCTTAAAGACTTTCATGTATGGTAGCATGGTGCATTTCTCTAGGTTGAACAGACAGGAAAAGCAGGTGTTCTTGAGGCAGTTGTTATGGTTTGCATGAAAAAACACTACTTTGTCATTGGCCTCAGGATCAAGTAGGGTGTGCATAAAATAAAAATAAAATAAAATAAACCTGGAAATTAGGTTTAGGGTAAAAATTGTGGAAAACATCCCATCTTTAAGTAATGCTGGATAACTCAACTTCCTCATCTTAATCCTGCCTTCAGGCATTTGTTCCCATGCTGATTCATATCATGATTTAATGGTATAGTAGGTGTCCATCTTTCAACTATGTTGTAAGTTCTTGGATGTCAAGTATTACCAGCCTACACTCTCCTTGACTGCCATACTGTATATTGCAGTAGGGAACCAGGAGCCCCAGATCATGTTCAATCTCTTTGCGTGTGATTGCTCAGGAAAGATAATGGCCATAAAATGGAAAAGCAGTTTTGGCCCCAATTTCCATGCAAGCTAAGAAACAAAACTGGACTAAACTATATAAAAAGAACTCTTTCCCCATGTAGTCAGGCTTAACTAATTTAAAGAGCTGAACACAAAACAAAATGGTCCACGAGGCCATGGGGCTTATTTTTCTTCTTGACCAGACTCCACACAAATCTCAACCTGGGAATTCAAAAAAAAAAGCAGTTCATCTGACACCAGAGAAGAGGAATGAGAGAAGACCTGTTTGGCTACAGTTGGCCTCAGTTAGTCTGGCAGAGCTCAGAAAGAATGTTTCTTTGTAAGGAGAGAAATTTGCCACGCTTCTAGATGGGCAAGTACTCACGAACTACTTGAAGGACTCATCTTCACCTATTGGATGGGATTGGACACAGGACCAAGTAGGGCATGACTGCCATTAACCAGGATCCTTGGGGAAACCGAGGACTTGAGTAATGGAATTGTATGGCCACATACAATGCCTTTCATTTGTTTGTTTTCTTAACTTGTGAGGACCAAGGTCTGTGAACAACCAAGCTTATTGTCTCACAGATCTGGAGACTATAATCCCCAAACGAGGTGTCGGCAGGGCCATGCTCCTTCTGCAGCCTGTAGGAGAGAATCCTTCTTTCCTCTTCCAGCTTCTCTTTGCTGGCATTCTTTGACTTGTAGCTGCAGCACTTCAATCTCTGCCTTCTTCATTATATGGCGCTTTCCCATATGTCTGTTTGTCTGTCCCACCTGTGTCCAAATTTCCTATTTTTTTTAAATCCACCAGTCTTATTGGGTTAGGGCCCAGCCTATTTCACTTTGGCTTCTTCTTTGCTAGGAGCATCTTCACAGGTCCTAGTTCTAAGTAAGGTCACATTCACAGAATGAGAGATTAACACTTGAACATATCTCTCAAGAAGACACAATTCAACCCATATACCAAAGGTAAGTGTGGGGTGGGGCTATGTACAGGAACATCTGAAGTTGTCTTTCCTCAACCCCTTACAGTGACCTTGAACAAGATATTCAAACCTGCAAGCTGCAGTTCTCTTCTTCTAAGACATGGACACATGAGTAGAAACCTCACTGTATGGCAGTGAGGATAAAACTCAAAATCATGAAATACTGTGTGTATAACAATTAGATGATGACATGGGACTTGCAGAATGCAAACTGATACTGGATTAGTCCTCCCCCACCCAAGCACCCTTTGGGCTTCCATTATTTGTCCCTGAATGAAATTTCAGGTAGGGCCCATCACTTTCTGGTTACTCTTATTTAGTAAATCTTTGTCTTGATGCATTCATTCCTAAGAATCATCTGGTCATTAAGATGTGTAGCTAGTGAGTATACACCTCCATAAATTAGCTGATTTTGTTCCCCCTGCTCAGCCCAGTGTCATGCCTGGCAACCTGCCAGGTGGTGGGTAGGAGGAAGGCCAACTCGTCTCTTTGTTCTACTTCCCTTACCCTTCCCCCTAGCCCACAAAGGCTGCTTCTGGCTCATGATGCTTGCAAGGGAAGACAGGCAGCAAGTTTTACCATCTGATCCATCTCTCTTAATCTCATTTCTCTTATTTAATTTGTAGCCAGCATAAGTCCCAAAGAGGGGCATGACTAGAGACAATAAAGTACATTTAGGAAGTTAAAGTAGCCGTGAGGTAGAATGGCATAGTGGTTAGGAGCACAGAGTGCCTCGGTCGAAATCTATCTTTACTACTCAGTGGCTGAAGAACTTTGGGCAAAGCTCTTCACCTCTGTTCCTCTGTTTTCCCATCTTACCTTCCTCTAATTAAACTAGTTTTTTAAAAAGTTGCAAATACTTCATTTGATACTATCATTATAATTCCAAGATTATGTCTTCATATTTAGAAATTCTATTGGAGCTATTGTAAATATAAAGTTGTTACATACAAAATATCCCATTTTTACCTTGTGAAATTGAATTTTATTATAATCTTTTGTATTTTAGACATACTTGCTTTAATGTCTCTTTCATTTTGCTTTACTTTCTGTACTTCCTAAGATATGAATTTTCCTCTCTTTTTTGGCATCTGCTGACTCAGCCAGTCAAAAATGTTTATTGAACATCTGCTTTGTGCTAGTCACTGGAGATACAGCAGTGAACAAAAGAGACAGAAAGCTCTGCCATTATGCATCTTATGCTTTGGCAAGGAGCAGAGAAAGAGGCAATAAACCAAATGTTATATGAGAGTCCATGCTGTAGACTAATATTAATTAGGAAAGGAAGGAAATATAATTTACACAGGTTGGAGAAAGAAAACCTTATTGAGAAAATACAACATGTGAGCACTGTCCAGAAGAAGGTTAGGGAGAAAGCCATGCAGGAACTTGCAGGAAGAACCTTACAAGCAGAGGTAATATATCCTGAAGCAGGAGTGTTTCTGGTACTTCAAGAAATACACCAAGGAGGACAACATGACTACAGTAAACTAGAAGTAATAGGTCAGAGAGACTACAAGAGCAGATATTACAGGGCCTTTCAAGACATGAACATGATTGGGCTGTTTTTTTTTCCTTATGCAAAACCTTTTCTTAATTTGTACATATAATCACTATCATTGTACACTCTAGGCATTCCTAGATTATACCATTTCAGTCTTTATCATCTATCTCCCAGCCCTCCTCCCTCTATCATTCTCACATTCAGTTTCATTCGGTGTACTTACATTATTGTGCTACAATCAAGTAGTATTGTGCTATCCATTTATGAAATTTTATAGTCAGTCCTGTTGTACAGTCTATGTCACTTCAGCTCCAATTACCCAATATCTACCTATTTTTCTCTCCCAATTACCTCTGTCCTTAACTGAAATTCTCCAAGTTCATTCATTCTGTTTAGTTCATATCAGTGAGACCATACGGTATTTGCGTTTTTGTTTCTGGCTAATCTTTTTGTTTCTGGCACAGTGTCCTTGGGGTCCATCCACGTTGTTACATGCTTCATGACTTTATTCTGCCTTATAGCTGCACAATATTCCACCATTTGTATATACCACCACTTGTTTAATCACTCATCTCCTGATGGACATTTGGGCTGTTTTCATTTCTTGACAATTGTAAATAATGCTGCTATAAACATTGGTGTGCGATATTTTGTGTCCTTGCCCTCATGTCCTCTGAATAGATAACTAGCAATGAAATTGCCATATCATATGGCAATTCTGTACTTAGCTTCCTGAGGAACCAGCATACTGCCTTCCACAATGGTTATAACATTTTACATTCGCACGAACAGTGGATAGGTGTGCCTCTTTTCCACATTCCCTCCAGCACTGGTCATTTTCTATTTTATTGATAATGGTCATTCTGGTGTGTGTGAGATATCCTAATGTGATTTTGATTTGCACTTCTCTAATAGTCAAGGAAGTTAAGCATCTTTTCCATGTGCCTTTTAGCCATTTGTATGTCCTCTTCTGAGAAGGGTCTGTTCATGTCTTTTGCCCATTTTGTGATTGGGTTGTTTGTCTTTTTGTTGTTGAGTTGAACAATCTCTTTATATATTCTGGATATTAGACCCTTATCTGATATATCATTTCCAATTATTGTCTCCCATTGTGTAAACTGTCTTTTTAATTTCTTGACAAAGACCTTGGATGCACAAAAATATTTGATTTTGAGTGTTCACATATATCTATTTATTTCTTCAATGCTCATGCTTTGGGTGTAAGATCTGGGAAACCACCTTCTATTACAAGTTTTATAAAGCATTTCCCTACATTTTCTTCTAAAAGTTTTATGGTATTAGATCTGATAATTAGGTCTTTGGTCCATTTTGAGTTAATTTTTGTATAGGGTGTGAAATATGGATCCTCTTTCGTACTTTTGCATGTGAATATCCAGTTCTCCAAGCTCTACTTATTGAAGAGACCATTCTGTCCCAGGTGAGTTGGCTTGACTGCCTTATCAAAGATCAATCGTCTATATATGAGAGGGTCTATGTATGAATACTTTATTTGATTCCATTGGTCAGAATATCTGTCTTTATGCCGGTACCATGCTGTTTTGGACACAGTAGCTTCGTAATACGCCCTAAAGTCAAGTAGTGTGAGACCTCTGACTTCGTTTTTCTTTCTCAGGATGTTTTTAGCTGTTTGGGGCACCCTGCCCTTCCAGATAAATTTGGTTATTGATTTTTCTATTTCTGAAAAGTAAGTTTTTGGAATTTTAATTGGTATTGCATCAAATCTATGAATCAATTTAGGTAGAATTGACACCTTAACTATATTTAATCTTCCAGTCCATTACAAGTACAGAACACATTATGTACTTCCATTTATTTAGGTCTTCTGTGATTTCTTTTAGCAATTTCTTCTAGGTTTCTTTGTATAGGTCCTTTGTATCCTTAGTTAAATTTATTCCTAAATATTTATTCTTTTGTTTGCAATTGTAAATGGAATTTTTTTCTTGATTTCCCCCTCAGATTGCTCATTACTAGTGTGTTGCTTCCATGGATGGGAGCTCAAAGGATATTAAGGAATGACAGCAGAGACAGATGGGATCAGGGGGTCTGAAGATTAGTGACAACAGGCAACTTTATTCTTAACTAGTTCCTGCTTTATACTTCAGGGTTTATGTGACAAAAAGCATGTATGCATTTCGTGAGAAAACAGAATGCTTACTTTTCAGTATTTACTCCCTACATACTTAAGATAACCATGAAGAACTTGGGGTTAAGAAAAAACATTCTCTCCCTCCCAGACTGTTCTCCATTAAGCAGATAACAATCTCCACAGTTTACTGCTGCCACTACTCTGAAGCCAGTTGCTCCCAATAAATTCCGCAGGTCTTGTTTTAACTCTTGCTCCTACATTTCCCCTTTTTTATTTTATTAGCCAAGGTGACTATGCCTGTCTTAGGTTGCCCTTAAGCTCTGAAGGAAGGGTCTTACTCATCATTGGCTACCAGTCAAGCTCTTTGACTTTGATTCAGGAGGGAGCCAAAGGCTTTTGCCAGAATCATACTGTTAGTGTGGCTTTGCTTAGTGGCGCGGCTTGCTACTTTGAACATTTGTTGTTTGACACAGCTGAGGAGGAAGAGAAAGAGTATAAACAGCCCCAAACCTAAGCCTGTAGTAGTCAAAAAAATGGTGTGATTTCCACCAGTAAATAGGATTAAGATTTTTTTAGCTCTTGGGTAAATGATTGTATAACATCATCTCCATTGGTTATATGTAAGATATTCTGAGATAGTTCTAATACCCTTTTTTGTAATTCTAAGATATCAAGACTTAAAATTATCTGAATGCCCCAAAAGGTGCCTTTTTATCTTTTCCCATTCTATTTCAGAATGATTATATCTTAAAGGGGTAATACAAAAAATGCTCTCATTCCAGTCACATTTTAAACTTCGTAAAAAATTTAAATTATACATTTGATCTCCAATATGAACCAATGCTGTCTCTATATCATTTAGTCTATTATTAATTTGCTCATCAATATGAGATTGACTGTGCCACAGCTCAGGCATTTTTATGCCATTCTCTAACATAATGCTGCATCTGTATAGTTTGATGCAATGCAGTTCCAGCAACCGCAGCCGCAGTGGTAATTCCAATGATTCCAATGACAGCTGCAATAATGAGTCCAATTAGTCTCTTAGTCCTTTTCAGATATTCTTTTGCCAAATGGATCAGGATTTGTGTTTCTGGAGAGGATTGCCAAGATCTTGACATCTGTACCAGCAGCCAAATACCTCTTCTTCTCCTCGCTGCTATAATCGTCTCATTTTCCTACAACATAAATGCTTGGAGACAAGTGAATAGAGAACAATTCTCACAATTAGAAGTTTGATTTCTTCTATGCATATGACCTTTAACAATACATGGATCTCTGGTACATATTTGCATATAGTGTTTATGGCTGCTATTTAAAGAGAAGTTATAGTTAGTAGAATTCACTAAAAAAATTGATCGCAGTCCTAGAAAAATTTTCCATAAATTTCTCTGACTAATGTTATATTTATCATCCCATGGATTTGGCACAAATCGTCCTCTATGTATTAAACTCTGATTTAGCTTGCCTATCCATATAGTCTCAGTTATCTCTGAGATAGAGATGGGAGGCCCCACAGGGGCCGCATCTCTCACAATTCCATAGGAATCATTAATTATGGTAACTGCTCAATCCATATGACATAACTGCCATCCATCCCAACTTTCCCTCTCATCTAATAGGCAAGTATCATTTGATTCCATAGAGTTAAAAGAGGGATACACATATAGGTAATGATGAGAATCATTCTTGATCTTAAACCATATAGTTCAATTACTTATTATCATACACAGTAATTCATTACCTATGCATATGGGTCTTTCTAAAAATGGAAAAGTTAAACTTGACACCATTTTTCCTTCTTCCTTAAGTAGTTTTGGAAGCCTTGAACCTACTGGACCTGGGAATCCTAAACTAGTATTCAGATATATTGGTAAAGTTGGATCTGCCCATGTTGGTGCCCACAGCAGAGCTGGGTTAGGAATATAAACCCAATAAGTATAATTATGTCCCTGTCCTTCAGCAATTAAAGTTATATGTCCTATATATAACTATAATGTACATTACCCATTTAATTATTTTTGTCAGGGTCGACATGTCTGGGTTTTATTCTTTTCAAGGGAATCCAAACTGAGGTTCCATCATCTGTAATGACAAGAGCAAATCCTCTACCCCGCACCTTTATCATGCCTGCTTTCTGTAGATCATCCTTAACATCCTTCCAACAGATCAACTGTACCTGCAGTTCTGTTTGGTCATATCATTTTTCTTTTCCAAATTACTAAAATGTTGTTCTGCAGGGGTCTGTGATGAATTATCATAAATGTTTAAAAATTTTAAAGTAAACAGTGCTTTTTCTAATTGACTTTTTGGTGTACTTATTTTCACAACATCATCCTCCTGATCATCATCTCCCCCTTTTTGTTTCATGAGCATAGACTTGAGCATCTGGTTTGCTCGTTCAATAATTCCTTGCCCAGAGGGATTATGTGGAATTCCTGTGATATGAGCAATATGAAAAGTAGTACAAAATTTGTGAAATTGCTTCCCTGCATAAGCAGGACCATTGTCTGTTTTAATAGATTGAGGGCATCCCATAACAGCAAAAGCATTAAGTAAATGTGATCAAACATGGCAGAAACATTCTCCAAATTGTGTGGTATCCCATGCGAGATGAGAAAGGTGTCTATGATAACATGTACGTATTGCATTTTGTCAAAATGTGAAATATGAGTAACATCCATTTGCCATAATTCATTTGTTTTTTGACCTCGAGGATTTACCCCTGATGCAAATGGGAGCGCATTCAAAGTTTCACCTGTTGGACACGTCCTAACAATGTCCTGAGCTTGCTGTTTAGATAAAGATGTAAATTTCTTTTACAGCCCTTTGCTATTAAATGAGTCAACTTGTGAAATATCATGGGATCTTGAAGTACCCCTACAAGAGTATCTGCTTGCTGATTTTGTAATGACAAAGGACCCAGAAGATTAGTATGAGCTCTTATATGTATGATAAAAAGGGGATCAATTCGACGTCTGACCAATGTTTGTAAATGTAAAAACATTCAAGATAATTCATCTCCTTCAAACAAAGAAGCTGTCTCAATGTGAGTAACTGTTCGGCAGACATATTCAGAATCGGAAACAATATTCAGAGATTGTGGAAAATTTTGCAGTACTTGAACTACAGCTGCTAATCCAGTGCACTGGGCTGAAGTATAAGGTGTTTTCCAACTTTTGTTTTCCCCTGGGGTGACATACACAGCCTGTCCAGTACTACTACCATCAGTAAAGATGGTAATGGCTCCCTCTAGCGGGGAAGCCTGAACTATTTTAGGCAAAATTCATTGTGTTCTTTTTAGAAATTGTTAAAGTTTTGACAATAGGCAAATGATTATCAATTTGTCCTTTAAAATCACTTAATGCTATTTGCCAAGAGGTACTGAAAATAAAGACTTTGAATCTCTTCCTTTGTGAGATCACACACTATGCAATTAGGATCATGACCTCTTAATTGATAATATCTTTGGCGACCTTTGGCTATTAAAGAAATGATTTTTGCAATATATATTTAAATGTTTTTGTCAATTATTTGGTAAAAAAAAAATCCTTTCTAAAACACCATCTTGCCAAAATAGGCCTGTGGGAGATGGCAAGGTAAAGAAAATAATAAAATCAACAGGTTTTACTAAATCTATTTGAACAAGCTGTCCTTCTTGAATGCGTTGTTCAATTAATTGTAATTCTTGTTCAGCCGGAGCTGTTAACTGCCTTTTGTTTAATAAATCAAAATCTCCTTGTAAAATATCAAACAGGTTCTGTAACATATAATTAGGGATCCCTAAAGTGGGTCTAATCCAGTTAATATCTAACAGTTTTTGAAAATCATTGAAAGTTTGTAAGTTATCCAGTCTTAATTGTATTTTTTGAGGAATTATTTTATTATCAGTTATTTGCATTCCTAAGTATAGGTAAGGCTCAGTTTTTTAAATCTTTTCTGGAGCTATTTGCAGCCCATATTGAGGTAAAATTTTTGTAATAACACCAAAAACCTTTTCTAAAGATGCATCATTGTCATATGCAATTAAAGTATCATCCATATAATGAATGACAAGGGCCTTTTTACACTGATTGTCAGCAATATCAAAAGCTAATGTTATTAGAATTAAATCATGGGCTTCAGGTATCTGTACAGTTTTTTGAATCATATCTGTTAGACGTGCCACAAATTCAACATACGGCTCAATATTTCCTTGAATTACTTTAGCAAAAGTTAAAGCAGGCTGTCCAGGCACAGAAATTCTTTGCCAAACTGTAAAGCAGGCCATTCTGATGTGGATGATAGCTCTATCATCGTACTGTAACTGTCTTTCAATACCTGCCCATTGGCCAGTGCCCATGATTTGTTCTTCCGTTATTAGCACTGGAGGTTGGTCATTGGCATTCCTCCTAGGCAATTGATTAGCTTCATCAGTGCACCATGTTTTAAATTGCAGAAATCATCCATATTTAAAACAGTTCTGGCTAGCATCTCCCAATCCCAAAGAATTAATCTATCCACATGAGCCATGCCCTGGACTAAACTCCATACTGGGCACAAGCTTGTTTCAAATCTTTTAACAATTTAAAAGGAATTGGCTCATGATAAAATTCTAAAGTACCCTGAGGATTATTTTGATCGGGAGGCAAGTGATTAATTGTCACAGGAAAAGCTGATAAAAGTTGTACTGCCTCCAAGTCCCCTTGCTGAGATCCCTGTAGCAGACATTTCATTATTGGTGTTTTAGGTATAGGCTTTGGCACAATATTACATGATTCATATATATCACTGAATTGCCAGAATCTGTAAAAAACAGATTCTGAGGATGCTGTGAAATTAAGGGACTGAGTATAGGGGCAGAAGGTGGATTGCAGATCTGTGCAGGGAATATGGAATTTTGTTGATGTAAAGTAGACACACTAGTAGCTTTTGTTTGATAGAAGTTCGGGAAGTCTTAAGGGCAAGTGAAACCAGCCTTATTTTAAAAAGGGTTGGTATGGGCTGCGGTGTAAGAACACTGAGAGTGTATAGATTTAACATCTTCCTCATCTGTCCTTACACCCTCCTCCTCACTAAGTTTTATTTTCTTTTCATCTGTATTTGCAGTCGCAGTCATGTGTTCTCAGGGAAAAAATCACAGTTTCCCCATCCTCACTTTCTGACTGTAAGGTATCTAATGCTGCAGTTATTTGATGACACAATGCCCACATTGATAATGGGGCAGTCTCCCCTTTTTGATAAGTCCTTTGAAGAGTCTTCATAACCAAACGCCATTATTTTAAATTTAAAACGTTATGACCCTCAGGGTGAAACCAATAACAATGCTTTTGAATGAGATCAAATAAGCTTAATAATTCAGATGTTTTAACAGAGACCCCAGTAGCTTCTAACAATGTTTTCAATACACAAACATACTCCTCCAGCTGCCCACTGTGATTACCCATTACCCTGATGCTACAAGGAAAATGCTTACTTACCAATATGACTTGAGTCCTCTTCTACCAGCTGAACAAACGTCCCTCTAATGGAGACTTTTCCTTGGTTCCTCAATATTGTTTTGGAGTCATCTTCTTCTTCATGCCCTATGTTGGGTGCCACATGTTGCTTCCATGGACTGGAGCTCACAGGATATTAAGGAATGACGAGAGATACAGACGGGATCAGGGGTTCTGAAGATTAGTGACAACAGGCAAATTTATTCTTAACTAGTTCCTGCTATATACTGCAGGGTTTATGTGACAAAAAGCATGCATGCATTTCATGAGAAAACAGAGTGCTTACTTTTCAGTGTTTACTCCCTATATACTTAAGATAACCATAAAGAACTGGGGCTAAGGAAAAAAAAATTCTCTCCATCCCAGACTGTTCTCCATTAAGCAGATAACAATCTCCACAGTTTACTGCTGCCGCCACTCTGAAGCCAGTTGCTCCCAATAAATTCCACAGGTCTTGTTTTAACCCTTGCTCCTGCACTAGTGTATAGAAACACTACAGATGTTTGAATGTTGATCTTGTAACCTGCCACTTTGCTGTACTCACTTACTAGATCTAGTAGTTTTGATGTGGATTTTTCAGGGTTTATGACATATAGTATCATATCGTCTGCAAACAGTGAGAGTTTTACTTCTTCCTTTCCAATTTTGATGCCATCTATTTCTTTTTCTTGACTAATTGTTCTGGCTAGAACTTCCAGCACAATGTTGATTAACAATGGTGATAGTGGACATCTTTGTCTTGTTCCTGATCTTTGGGGGAACGTGTCCAGTTTTTCCCCATTGAGAATGATGTTAGATGTGGCTTTTCATATATTCCTTTTATCATGTTGAAGAAGTTCCCTTCTATTCCTATCCTTTGAAGTGTTTTCAACAAGAAAGGATATTGAATTTTGTCAAATGCCTTTTCTGAATTAATTAAAATGATCCTGTGGTTTTTTGCTTTGATTTGTTTATATAGTGTTAGTGATATAGTGTTGTGTCCTTTCATTACCTCTTTTATTACATTAATTGATTTTCTTATGTTAAACCATCATTGCATACCTGGGATGAATCTACTTGGTCATGGTGTATAATTCTTTTAATGTGCTGCTGGATTCGATTTGCAAGAATTTTGTTAAGGATTTTTGCACATATATTCGTCAGAGAGATTGGTCTGTAATTTTCCTTTCTT
Source organism: Tamandua tetradactyla (assembly GCF_023851605.1). Taxonomy (NCBI): domain Eukaryota; kingdom Metazoa; phylum Chordata; class Mammalia; order Pilosa; family Myrmecophagidae; genus Tamandua; species Tamandua tetradactyla. The sequence goes on from NC_135328.1 coordinate 160,635,477, forward strand.
GTAGTATGTTTTTCTGGCTTTGGTATAAGGGTGATGTTGGCTTCATAGAATGAGTTGGATAGCCTTCCCTCTTCAATTTTTTTAAAGAGTTTGAGCAGGATTGGTATTAATTCTTTCTTGAATACCTGGTAGAATTCACATTTGAAACCATCTGGTTCTGGGCTTTTCTTTTTGATGAGCTTCTTAGTGACTAATTCAATTTCATTACTCATGATTGGTTTGTTGAGGTTGTCTGTTCCTTCTTGAGTCAATGTTGGTTGTTCATGTCTTTCTGGGAAGTTGTTCATTTCATCTACATTGTCTAGTTTATTAGCATAAAGTTGTTCATAGTATCCTCTCATTACCTCCTTTATTTCTGTGGGGTCAGTGGTTATGTCTCCTCTTCCTATTCTGATGTTATTTATTTGAATCCTCTCTCTTCTTTTTGTCAACTTTGCTAAGGGGCCATCAATTTTATCAATTTTCTCATAGAACCAACTTCTGGTTTTGCTGATTTTCTTGATTGTTTTCATGTCCTCAATTTCATTTATTTCTACTCTAATAAGTCAATTTTGTTGGCCCTGGGGCTAGTTTGCTGTTCTTCCAAGGGAACAGTTACTGCCTCAATTTTTGCTCTTTCTTCTTCTTTGAAATATGCATTTAAGGCAATAAATTTCCCTCTTACCACTGCCTTTGCTGCATCCCATAAATTTTGATATGTTGTGTTTTCATTTTCATTTGCCTCGAGATATTTACTGATTTCTCTTGTAATTTCTTCCTTGACCCACTGGTTGTTTAAGAGTGTGTTGTTAAGCCCTCATATATTTGTGAATTTTCTGGTGCTCTGCCTATTATTGATTTCCAACTTTATTCCTTTATGATCTGAGAAAATGTTTTGTATGATTTCAATCTTTTTAAATTTATTGAGATTTGATTTGTGACCCAGCATATGACCTATCTTTGAGAATGATCCATGAGCACTTGAGAAAAATGTGTATCCTGCTGTTGTGGGGTATAACACTCTATAAATGATTGTCAAGACTAGTTCATTTATTGTATTATTCAAATCCTCTGTTTCTTTATTGATCCTCTGTGTAGATGTTCTGTCCATTGATGAGAGTTGGGAATTGAAGTCTCCAACTATTATGACAGATGTGTCTATTTCTGTTTTCAGTGTTTGCCTCATGTATTTTGGAGCACTTGGGCTTGGTGCATAAATATTTATGATTGTATGTCTTCTTGTTGAATTGTGCCTTTTATTAATACATAGTGTCTTTCTTTGTCCCTTTTAATTGTTTTACATTTAAAGTCTAATTTCTTGGATATTAGTATAGCTACTCCGCCTCTTTTCTGACTGTTGTTTGCATGAAATAGCTTTTCCCAACCTTTCACTTTCAACCTATGTTTGTCCTTGAGTCTAAGATGCATATGCTGTAGATGGGTCCTATTTTTTAATCCATTCTGCCAATATATGACTTTTGATTGGGGAGTTTAATCCATTAACATTTAGTGTTATTACTATAACGGCAGTACTTTCTTCTACCATTTTGCCCTTTGTATTTTATATGTCATACATAATTTTTCTTCTTTTTACCTTTACTGATAGTCTTCCTTTCTACATGCTTCTCCACACCTCTCTCTCTCCTATCTTTTCCTGTCTGTCTCTAGATAAGAATCAAATCTAGAAATCAAATTTGTCTGAAAATGTTTTAATTTCCCTCTCATTTTTGAAGGACATATTTGCTGGATACAGAATTTTTGGTTGGCAGCTTTTCTCTTTTTGACTTTTAAATATATCATACCAGTATCTTCTTGCCACCCTGGTTTCTTCTGAGAAATCTACACATAGTCTTATTCGGCTTCCCTTGTATGTGATGGATTGCTTTTCTCTTGCTGCTTTCAAAATTCCCTTTCTTTTTACATCTGACATTCTGATTAGTAAGTGCCTAGGATTATGTCTATTTGGATCTATTCTGTTTGGGGTACACTGCACTTCTTGGATCTGCAATTTTACATATTGGGCTTTTATTGTGAGTGATAGAGAAAAAATTACATAATTCTTTGAGCAAATGAAGGACAAGATCTGATTTTGTTTTCAAAGATTTTCTCAGGTAGATGTGCATGAAAGTCCAGAGTACAATAGCCGAAGAAAAAGGGCTAGTCATTTACTATAATCCATGTGAGAGTTCAGGGTGACTGTAATAGGATGCTAGCAGAGGAGGCAATGTGAAATGATTGGATTCTGGGTATATTTTGGATGTAGATTCAACTAGATTTGCCAATTTACATTCTATGTGTGAGAACAAGAGGAAACAAAGATGATTCCAATATTCTTAGTTTGAGAAACTGGAAGGATGAGTTTTTATCTCTGAGATTTGGAAGACTAGGAGGGGAACAAGTTTTATACAATCCTAATCAAATGAACACAAATAGTTTTCCTCCGATTGGCTAGACAAGCTGAATCCCAAGTCTATAATTAAAGTCAATGTTAAAAATATCTTAGAAAAAATCTGAAAGAGAGGGGGCATTGTAGCATTGTAGAGTAAGGAGAACTAATGGAAGGCCCACAGAATCTCAATTAGTTGGATGGATGGACAGATAGATAAATACATGACTGATGAATGTGAGAGAGAGAATATTACTTTATGATAAAGATAGCATTGCAGAACACTAGAAAGAAAATAGTAAGCAAATTGGATAGTCATGTGAAAAACTGAAATTAGGTATCTACCCATTTATATTAAAATAAATGTTGATGGATAAAAATATTAAAGTAAAAATTGACACAAAAAAAATCCAGGACTTCCGGAGAAGATGGCGGCTTAGTAAGACGCGCGGATCTTAGTTTCTCCTCCAGGACAGCTACTAGGGGAGTAGAAACGATACAGAACAGCTCCCAAAGCCATGACAGAGATAAAAAAGACACTGTACCCCATCCTGGAACGGCTGGCTGGCTGAGAGAACCCGCTCTGGTGAGATCACCGAGGGGCGCGGGCTTCACCGGACAGGGCGGCAAGCAGCCGGAGTCACTCCCTTCCCCCTTCCCGGGCCGGCTGGGAGAATTGGACAGGCGGTCCCCTCAAACCGCGGCAGCTGGTGCCCACACCATGCGCGGCCCCCCGGACCAACAGAGAGAATTGGATCAGAAATCCCCAGGCCGCGGAGAATGGTGACGGGGGGGGCGCCCTTCCAAACCCGTGACTCCACGGGAATGTGCACTCTCCTGGGCGGGCTGCTGCAGCTGGCGCCCTCCCGCCACGCTTGGCGCCCTGGGCCGACTAGGAAATTCGAACGGGCGCTTGGCCGGGCTGCGGCGGCCAGCGACCCTCCCTGTGTTTGGACCCTGGGCCGGCTGGCACTCTTCCAAGCCGCTTCGGCTAGCGAACCTCCTGGACGGCGAGAGTTTTCCAAAGTTAAAGGACCCACAGCACCTTTTACTGGTGGGACCCGCAGACAAACGTGTGCCACGAGCACCACCTACTGGGCAGGATAAGAAAAACAGAACCCAGAGATTTCACAAAAAATCTTCCAAACTTTTGGATCCAACACCCAGGGAAATCTGTCTAAATACGCAGACGCCAGCAGAAGATAACGGATCACGCTCAATTAATTGAAAATATGGCCCAGTCAAAGGAACAAACCAATAGTTCAAATGAGATACAGGAGCTGAGACAACTAATGCTGAATATACGAACAGAAATGGAAAACCTCTTCAAAAACGAAATCGATAAATTGAGGGAGGACATGAAGAAGACATGGACTGAACATAAAGAAGAAATAGAAAAACTAAAAAACAAATCACAGAACTTATGGAAGTGAAGGACAAAGTAGAAAAGATGGAAAAAACAATGGATACCTACAATGATAGATTCAAAGAGACAGAAGATAGAATTAGTGATTTGGAGGATGGAACATCTGAATTCCAAAAACAAACAGAAACTATCGGGAAAAGAATGGAAAAATTTGAACAGGGTATCAAGGAACTCAAGGACAATACGAAGCGCACAAATATACGTGTTGTGGGTGTCCCAGAAGGAGAAGAGAAGGGAAAAGGAGGAGAAAAACTAATGAAAGAAATTATCACTGAAAATTTCCCAACTCTTATGAAAGACCTAAAATTACAGATCCAAGAAGTGCAGCGCACCCCAAAGAGATTAGACCCAAATAGGCGTTCTCCAAGACACTTACTAGTTAGGATGTCAGAGGTCAAAGAGAAAGAGAGGATCTTGAAAGCAGTAAGAGAAAAACAATCCATCACATACAAGGGAAACCCAATAAGACTATGTATAGATTTCTCAGCAGAAACCGTGGAGGCTAGAAGACAGTGGGAGGATATATTTAAATTACTAAAAGAGAAAAACTGCCAACCAAGACTCCTATATCCAGCAAAATTGTCCTTCAAAAATGAGGGAGAAATTAAAACATTCTCAGACAAAAAGTCACTGAGAGAATTTGTGACCAAGAGACCAGCTCTGCAAGAAATACTAAAGGGAGCACTAGAGTCAGAACCGAAAAGACAGAAGAGAGAGGTATGGAGAAGAGTGTAGAAAGCAGGAAAGTCAGACATGATATATATAATACAAAAGGCAAAATGGTAGAGGAAAATATTATCCAAACAGTAATAACACTTAATGTTAATGGACTGAATTCCCCAATCAAAAGACATAGATTGGCAGAATGGATTAAAAAACAGGATCCTTCTATATGCTGTCTACAGGAAACACATCTTAGACCCAAAGATAAACATAGGTTGAAAGTGAAAGGTTGGGAAAAGATATTTCATGCAAATAACAACCAGAAAATAGCAGGAGTGGCTATACTAATATCCAACAAGTTAGACTTCAAATGTAAAGCAGTTAAAAGAGACAAAGAAGGACACTATATACTAATAAAAGGAACAATTAAACAAGAAGACATAACAATCATAAATATTTACGCACCAAACCAGAATGCCCCAAAATACGTGAGGAATACACTGCAAACACTGAAAAAGGGAAATAGACACAAATACCATAATAGTTGGAGACTTCAATTCCTCACTCTCATCAATGGACAGAACATCTAGACAGAGGATCAATAAAGAAATAGAGAATCTGAATATTACTATAAATGAGCTAGACTTAACAGACATTTATAGGACATTACATCCCACAACAGCAGGATACACCTTTTTCTCAAGTGCTCATGGATCATTCTCAAAGATAGACCATATGCTGGGTCACAAAGCAAGTCTTAACAAATTTAAAAAGATTGAAATCATACACAACACTTTCTCGGATCATAAAGGAATGAAGTTGGAAATCAATAATAGGTGGAGTGCCAGAAAATTCACAAATACGTGGAGGCTCAACAACTCACTCTTAAACAATGAGTGGGTCAAGAAGAAATTGCAAGAGAAATTAGTAAATACCTCGAGGCGAATGAAAATGAAAGCACAACATATCAAAACTTATGGGATGCAGCAAAGGCAGTGCTAAGAGGGAAATTTATTGCCCTAAATGCCTATATCAGAAAAGAAGAAAAGGCAAAAATGTAGGAATTAACTGTTCACTTGGAAGAACTGGAGAAAGAACAGTAAACTAATCCCAAAGCAAGCAAAAGGAAAGAAATAACAAAGATCAGAGCAGAAATAAATGAAATTGAAAACATGAAAACAATAGAGAAAATCAATAAGACCAGAAGTTGGTTCTATGAGAAAATCAATAAGATTGATGGGCCCTTAGCAAGATTGACAAAAAGAAGAAGAGCGAGGACGCAAATAAATAAGATCAGAAATGGAAGAGAAGACATAACTACTGACCTCACAGAAATAAAGGAGGTAATAACAGGATACTATGAACAACTTTACGCTAATAAATACAACAATTTAGATGAAATGGACGGGTTCCTGGAAAGACATGAACAACCAACTTTGACTCAAGAAGAAATAGATGACCTCAACAAAACCAATCACAAGTAAGGAAATTGAATTAGTCATTCAAAAGCTTCCTAAAAAGAAAAGTCCAGGACCAGATGGCGTCACATGTGAATTCTACCAAACATTCCAGAAAGAATTAGTACCAACTCTCCTCAAACTCTTCAAAAAAATCAAAGTGCAGGGAAAACTACCTAATTCATTCTATGAAGCCAACATCACCTTCATACCAAAACCAGGCAAAGATATTACAAAAAAAGAAAACTACAGACCAATCTCTCTAATGAATATAGATGCAAAAATCCTCAATAAAATTCTAGCAAATCGTATCCAACAACACATTAAAAGAATTATACATCACGACCAAGTAGGATTCATCCCAGGTATGCAAGGATGTTTCAACATAAGAAAATCAATTAATGTAATACACCATATCAACAAATCAAAGCAGAAAAATCACATGATCATCTCAATTGATGCAGAGAAGGCATTTGACAAGATTCAACATCCTTTCCTGTTGAAAACACTTCAAAAGATAGGAATACAAGGGAACTTCCTTAAAATGATAGAGGGAATATATGAAAAACCCACAGCTAATATCATCCTCAATGGGGAAAAATTGAAAACTTTCCCCCTAAGATCAGGAACAAGACAAGGATGTCCACTATCACCACTATTATTCAACATTGTGTTGGAGGTTCTAGCCAGAGCAATTAGACATGAAAAAGAAATACAAGGCATCAAAATTGGAAAGGAAGAAGTAAAACTATCACTGTTTGCAGACGATATGATACTATACATCGAAAACCCGGAAAAATCCACAACAAAACTACTAGAGCTAATAAATGAGTACAGCAAAGTAGCAGGTTACAAGATCAACATTCAAAAATCTGTAGCATTTCTATACACTAGTAATGAACAAGCTGAGGGGGAAATCAAGAAACGAATCCCATTTACAATTGCAACTAAAAGAATAAAATACGTAGGAATAAATTTAACTAAAGAGACAAAAAACCTATATAAAGAAAACTACAAAAAACTGCTAAAAGAAATCACAGAAGACCTAAATAGATGGAAGGGCATACCGTGTTCATGGATTGGAAGATTAAATATAATTAAGATGTCAATCCTACCTAAATTGATTTACAGATTCAATGCAATACCAATCAAAATCCCAACAACTTATTTTTCAGAAATAGAAAAACCAATAAGCAAATTTATCTGGAAGGGCAGGATGCCCTGAATTGCTAAAAACATCTTGAGGAAAAAAAACGAAGCTGGAGGTGTCGCGCTGCCTGACATTAAGGCATATTATGAAGCCACAGTGGTCAAAACAGCATGGTATTGGCATAAAGATAGATATATCGACCAATGGAATCGAATAGAGTGCTCAGATATAGACCCTCTCATCTATGGACATTTGATCTTTGATAAGGCAGTCAAGCCAACTCACCTGGGACAGAACAGTCTCTTCAATAAATGGTGCCTAGAGAACTGGATATCCATATGCAAAAGAATGAAAGAAGACCCATGTCTCACACCCTATACAAAAGTTAACTCAAAATGGATCAAAGATCTAAACATTAGGTCTAAGACCATAAAACACTTAGAGGAAAATGTAGGGAGATATCTTATGAATCTTACAACTGGAGGCGGTTTTATGGACCTTAACCTAAAGCAAGAACACTGAAGAAGGAAATAAATAAATGGGAGCTCCTCAAAATTAAACACTTTTGTGCATCAAAGAACTTCATCAAGAAAGTAGAAAGACAGCCTACACAATGGGAGACAATATTTGGAAATGACATATCAGATAAAGGTCTAGTATCCAGAATTTATAAAGAGATTGTTCAACTCAACAACAAAAAGACAACCAACCCAATTACAAAATGGGAAAAAGACTTGAACAGACACCTATCAGAAGAGGAAATACAAATGGCCAAAAGGCACATGAAGAGATGCTCAATGTCCCTGGCCATTAGAGAAATGCAAATCAAAATCACAATGAGATATCATCTCACACCCACCAGAATGGCCATTATCAACAAAACAGAAAATGACAAGTGCTGGAGAGGATGCGGAGAAAGAGGCACACTTATCCACTGTTGGTGGGAATGTCAAATGGTGCAACCACTGTGGAAGGCAGTTTGGCGGTTCCTCAAAAAGCTGAATATAGAATTGCCATACGACCCAGCAATACCATTGCTGGGAATCTACTCAAAGGACTTAAGGGCAAAGACACAAACGGACATTTGCACACCAATGTTTATAGCAGCATTATTTACAATTGCAAAGACATGGAAACAGCCAAAATCTCCATCAACAGAAGAGTGGCTAAACAAACTGTGGTATATACATACGATGGAATATTATGCAGCTTTAAGACAGGAAAAACTTATGAAGCATGTAATAACATGGATGAACCTAGAGAACATTATGCTGAGTGAGTCTAGCCAAAAACTAACGGACAAATACTGTATGGTCCCACTGATGTGACGGACATTCGAGAATAAATTTGGAATATGTCATTGGTAACAAAGTCCAGCAGGAGGTAGAAACAGGGTAAGACAATGGGCATTGGAGCTGAAGGGATACAGACTGTGCAACAGGACTAGATACAAAAACTCAAAAATGGACAGCACAATAATACCGAATTGTAAAGTAATCATGTTAAAACACTGAATGAAGCTGCATCTGAGCTATAAGTTTTTGTTTTGTTTTTTTTGTTTTGTTTTTACTATTATTACTTTTATTTTTTCTCTATATTAACATTCTATATCTTTTTCGGTTGTGTTGCTAGTTCTTCTAAACCGATGCAAATGTACTAAGAAACGATGATCATGCATCTATATGATGATGTTAAGAATTACTGATTGCATATGTAGAATGGTATGATTTCTAAATGTTGGGTTAATTTCTTTTTTTTTCCGTTAATTAAAAAAAAAAAGAAGAAGGGGTATTTGGAGCTGAAGGGATACAAACTGTGCAACAGGACTGGATATAAAACTCAGAAATGGACAGCACAATACTACCTAATTGTAATGCAATTATGTTAAAACATTGAATGAAGCTGCATGTGAGGTATAGGTTTTTTTCTTCTCTCTATTATCGTTTTAATTCTTATTCTGTTGTCTTTTTATTTCTTTTTCTAAATCGATGCAAATGTACTAAGAAATGATGAATATGCAACTATGTGATGATATTAAGAATTACTGATTGTACATGTAGAATGGAATGATTTCTAAATGTTTTGTTAATTTTTTTAATTAATGAAAAAAATCCAAAGAAAATATAGTGAATTATTTTACATTTTTGCAGTAAGGATGACATCCTAAGAATGACTCAAAGCGCTGAAGTTTTGAAAAAAAGATTGATAATTTTGACTGCATTTTAAAAATGAATATTTCTGCATAACAAAATGCTATAATCAAAGTTAAAAGAGCAGGGAAAATGTGAGGAAAGTATAAACAATGCAAATAACAGATAACCACCTAGTTCCCTCAATATACCAAAGAACATATAAATCAGTAAGTAAAAGATCAACTACCCCCACAAAAATGAACCTTAGAAATAAGTAAATGCAAATGGTGTTTTTAAAAGAGGCAAAACCTCGCTTTTAAGCTTAAAAGTAACACAATTAAAAATAATACATATGAGAACTGAAATCAAATGCAATCATTTTTCATTTATCCAGTTGGCAAATAAGCACAAGGTGTGAGTTGACAAGCATGTGGGGAACAAACACCACTGCATATAGGTGGTAGGGTCACTGCAGAGAAATCCAGTCATACACATCAATATTTAAATGAACATACCATTTGATCAGAATATTCTCCTTCATGAACTCATTCTATAGCCTCTCACAAAAATTTTAAAACTGCAACTACAAGCACATTCCTTGAGGCATTGTTTAAAATATTAAATAGCTAGAAATAACATCAATGTTCATGGTGGAGACATAGTCATTTTCAAAAATGCAGAGATCCATATATACTTATATTAAATGATTGCTGAGATATTTCAAGTGAAAATTACCAGGTTTAGAATCATATCTATAGTAAGCAACAATTTATACATTAAAAGGGTGAATAAGATTACAAGTGTATACACACATGCAGCTAAATTCTGACTTAATTATCTTTGGTAGACACCTCCCTACTGCAGCTCCAGTTTCTGCAGCCCACTTCAATCAAGCTTTTTTCCTGTCACTGAACTCAGAGACTGCCAATGACTTCCATATTGTCAAAAACAAGGTTTACTTCTCTGTTCCTTTCATATTTTACCAGAACAAATTCAACACTCAAACCACTCCTTCTTTTCTGATATTTTCTCTTCTATCTTTTGTAATGCCAGACTTTCCATCTTTGCTCCTACACTTTACATAGATTTAGAATATTTTTTTACAAAACTTTAGCAAGTTTCTGACCTTGCTTCTCTTTCTAAACCTGAAATCATGAACTATACTCTCCCAGTCTTGCTACAACTATCTATTTCCATTCTAAGCTTGAATCTCAGAATATACTTTCCTGGAGTTATCTAACCTGTCCATTTTTTTAAGCTAGCCTTCAACTTCAGAATGTATTTTCCCAGACTCGTGCATCCTTAGGTTGTCTACTGAGACATTTCTTAGGACTATTCTTAATCCCTGCCTAACTCTAATTTCATATTCCTGTTTCTCCATCCCTGTTTTCTCATTTCCGTAAAACCTCTGCTAACCACCAGAGGAGAGGGCCTATTACAAAAGGCTTTCTCCTTGTTTCTCCACTTTTCTGTTCTATTTCAAGTCTCTTTGTGACTCTCCTCTGTTCAGCTTCTCAGTGTGGCATCCCCAAATCTTTCTCTTAGGACTCCTTTACTCCTCAATACAACTTCCTCCTAGGTGATATTATCCATTCCATGACCTGAAATATTTCTTCTCAAAATACCAGACTGGAACATGCAGTTGTCTACTTGATATGTCCACTTGCGTATGTAATAAATACACCTAATTTAATATGTTTGTCTTAATTTTCTAGGGAGCTATGACAAATACACACAATGAATTGGCTTAATAACAGGAATGTATTGGCTTACAGTTTCAGAAGCTAAAAGTAAAAAATCAAGGAATTGGCAAGGCAACGCTTTCTCCCTAAGTCCATAGCATACTGGTACTTGCTAGCCACCTCCTTGGGGTTCCTTGGTTTAGTCTGTGCCTCCCATCACACAGCAATCTCTCTTTTCTTTTCTACAGTCTGTTCTTCTTCTTTCCAGTGACTTCCAGTTTCTGGTGATCTTTGGTGACTTCTGTCTTCCAGTTTCTTCTCTTTATAAAGCCTCCCCTAACACAGATTAAGACCCACCCTGATTCAGTTGGCCACACATTAAATGATGATAATATCTTCAGAAAGTCCTGAATAAATTCATACAAATCAGATTGCAGATTAAGGTAAAGAACGTGTATTTTAGGAGGACACATTTTTCTCCCTACCATGATGTCTAAGAGAGAATTCTTTATTCTCCCACCCAAACCTGTCCTGTGTTCTTTTTCCCTAACTCAACAACTAGCAGCAGAACCCCAAATCTAAACATTTACATAATTTTGCTTAGTTGTTAAAGATTAGGTACTTTATGTTTCTGTGTCTCAATTTCTTCATTTATATAAGAGGTTTTGTGGTAGTGCCTATTTCACTCTATGGCTATGAAGATTATGTGAATGACTGTGTACCCAACTGAAAATGACTCCTCAGAAGACATAATTATCATTATTCTTGGGACTCTTTTTCCATCAATAAGGAAGTCTTTTTACCATACTTCCAAAATCACAGCCTAAAAAAAAATCCTGAATTGCATTGGCTTATCTTTGACTTTTCTACTGTCACCAGCCTAAGCGATTATCATCTACAACTTGTTTACCATAATGACCTCTTATCCCACCTCTCTTCTCTTCTCCTACACCTCTAATTGAATATCTTCAAGGAAATCAGGGTAATAGTAATTTATAAAATCAGGTTTTGTTGCTCATACTCTTAAACAATCAATGGTTTAAAGAGGGAATCAGAAGTGAAATTAGGAAATATCTTGAAGTGAGTGAAAATAAAAATACAAAATAACAAAATTTATGGATACAGAACTGAGCTAATCTTATGATTGGCCAGTGAAAGAGAACCCCTAGTCCCACTATTTCTATCCTTTCACCATGGAAGCTCAGAGCACTCATGGTATGCATAGGCATAAAGGAAAAGACCCGAAAGTGAGCCAGGCCACACTGCCAGGCTCACCCAGACTGGCTGCGGGCAGGAGTAGTTTAAATACTCAGTTCCACAATTCAACATTGTTCCACATGGGAGCTTGGGAACCACAAAACACTTTGTTCCCACAAGCAGATTCTCCACCAAAGTCCACACTGCCAATACCCAGTCCCAGGATTGGTGACATTCAGCATGTACAGATTCCTGCAGCCTTGAGTGGCACAGCATCTGGTTAGTCCTGGTGCTGCCAGATGATTTAGTCAGGGAAAGTCAGGACTGAGGGAAAGAGGGAGCCCAAGAGAGCCATCTACTCTGACAACACACAACATGCAGTCTGGCAAAATGCCATTCTGCCTAGCTTTTAAGAGATCTTCAATTAGAGTTGAATCTCCTGCATGAGCTCTTGGTCTTGCTTTGGTAGGAAATTGCTGACAAAGCAAGTGACAAGTAAACCTTCAACTCAAATCCAAACAACTATAAAATCTTAAGCAAGTGAGGGAAACCAACTTTCAAAATAACCTTATCAGGATAATCAAATACCTCAAAGGCAGCAGAAAATGAGAAAAGCACATGAAGATGCAAGAAAATATGGCCCAGCCACATGACCAATTAAAACAGCGGAGGGTACATAGAATTTGGAGCAACTACTGAAAGATGTCCATATAAATCTCCTAAATAATTTCAATGGGTTGGCCAAAGATATATCAATAAGACAATAGAAGAGAATAAAGAAGAATTTGAAAAAAAAATAGAAAAATAGCAGATCTTACAGGAATGATAGATACTGTAAATCAAACTAAAAATATACTAGAGACACACAACAGCTGATTTGAAGAAAGAATAACTGAACTAGAGGACAAGACAAATGAATTTGAACATGCAAAACAACAAATGGCAAAATAGCTGGAAAAATAAATTGGATCTCAGGGAAATGATGGCCAACACAAAGCTCACAAGTATAGATATCATTGGTGTCCCAGAGGTATAATAGAAGAGTCAAGGGCTAGGACACTTATTTGTTGGGCTGAAAATAAAGACAGGAGGGACAGATCTAGAAGAGGGAACAGAATTGAAGAATATTAGTAAGGGTAACTTAAATAATAAAAAGAAAAAGGGAGAGAAAGATATACAGATCTGAGAAATAAAAACCAAAGGATAAGATGGTAGATTCACTAATGACTTTACAGTAATAAGGTTGCATGTTAACTGACTAAACTCACTAATTAAACGGAGAAAATGGATTAAAATATGACCCATTTATATGCTGTTCATAAGAGATTCATCATAGACCCAAGAATACAAATAGAGTGAAAGTAAGAGGATGGAAAAAATATTCTGCACAAAACATAACCAAGAGGGTGGGCCGTGGTGGCTCAGCAGGCAGAATTCTTGCCTGCCATACTGGAGACCTGGGTTCAATTCCCAGTGCCTGCCCATGCAAAAATAAATAAATAAATAAATAACCAAGAGAAAGCAGAAGTAGCTATGCTATTATCAGACAAAATAGACTTTAACCATGAAGACATCATAAGAGACAGATAAGGACACTATATATTAATAAAAGGGACAATTCACCAAGAAGAAATGACAAACGTAAATGTTTTTGTACACAAAGAGCTCCAAAATATATGAGGTAAACATTGGTCAATTTGAAAGGCAATAGACATTTCAACAATAATAGTGGGAGACTTCAACACACCATTCTTTTCTATAGATAGAACAACTAAACAGAGGATCAGTTAGGAAATAAAGAACATAAACAATGTGATAAATGAATTAAACCTAATAGACATATGCATTCTTCTCTAGTTCTCATTGAACATTCTCCAGGAAAGATCATATGCTAGGGTACAATGCTGGCCTTAACAAATTTTCAAATATTGAAATTATTCAAAGCACTTTCTATGACCATAATGGAATGAAGCTGGAAATGAATAGCCATCTAAGACACAGATCTTTTGCAAATATATGGAGAGTAAATAACAAAGTTTAAACAATCAGTGGGTCAAAGAAGAAATTATAAGTGAAGTCACAAAACATCTAGAAATGAATGAAAATGAAAATACAGCATCTCAGAACTTATTGGATGCAGCAAAAGCAGTGCTGAGAGGGAAGTATGTATTGCCATAAATACCTATCTTAAAAAAGAAGAAAAAGCTTGAGGACTTAACTGCTGACCTGGAGAACTAGATAAAGAACAGAAAACTAACCACAAAGCATATAGAAGAAGAGAAATAACAAAGATTAAAGCAGAAATAAATGAATTGGAGAACAAAACAACAATTGAAAAAATCAATAAAAACAAAAGTTCATTATTTTATGGAGAAAATCCATGAAATTGATAGGTTCATCGGTAGGCCAACAAAGTAAAAAAAAAAGAGAGAGAACAAAAATAAATAAAACCAGAGATGAGGGAGGCTTTGATTACCATGGACCCTGGGGAGATTTTTTTTTAAACCATAAGATGATACTATAAAAAAACTACGTTATCAACAAACTAGAGAACTTAGATGTAATGGACAAATTCCTAGAAACATGCGCACAACTTACACTGGCAAAACAAGAGATAGAAGATGTCAACAAACAAATTACAAGCAAAGAAATTCAACCAATCATCAAAAGTCTTCTTACAAAGAAAAACCCAGGGCCAGATGGCTTCACAGGAGAACTTTTCCAAACATTCCAGAAAGAACTACCACCACTCCTGCACAAACTGTTGCAAAAAATTTAGGAAAAAGAATCAATACCTCACTCATTTTATGAAGCTAACATCACTCTAATACCAATGCCGGATAAAGATACTGCAAGAAATGAAAACTACAGGCCACTCTTCCTAATGAATATAGATGCAAAAATTTCCAACAAATTCTAGCAAGTTGAATCCAACAGCACATAAAAAAATTACACAGAACAAAGTGGGGTTTATTCCAGGCATGCAGAGATGGTTCAACACAAGAAAATCAATCAATGTAATATACTATATTAAAAACTCAAAAGTGAAAAAAATCACCTGATTATCTCTATTGACACTGAAAAATCATTAAACAAAAGTCAGCATCCTTTTGGGCAAAAGTACATCAAAAGGTAGGAATCAAAGGAAGCCTCGTCTATATTATGAAAAATCCACAAACAGCATCATACTCAATGGTGAGAGACTGAGAACCTTTCCGCTGAGATCAGGAAGAAGAAAAGGATTCTCTGTGCCACCCCTCTTTTTCAACATTATGCTAGAAGTTCTAGCTAGAGCAATCAGGCAAGAATAAGAAATAAAAGGTGCCAAATTGGAAAGGAAGCAGTAAAACTTCTATTATTTGCAGATGACATGATCCTATACTTGGAAAATCCTCAGACATCTATGACAGAGTTTTTTGAGCTAATAAATTCAGCAAAGTTGTGGAATATAAGATTAATGTGCAAAAATCTGCAATGTTTCTGCACACAAGTACTGACCTAACTGATGATAAAATAAAGAAAAAATTTCCAATCACAATAGTAACTAAATGCATCAAGTTTCTAGGAAGAAATTTAACCAGGGATGTAAAGGACCCATACATAGAAAACTTCAAAACATTATTAAAAGAAATAAAAGAAGATCTAAATAGGTCTTCATGGATAGGAAGTGTAAATATCATTGAGATGTCAATGCTATCTAAATTTATCTACAGAAAAAAACAATTAAAATTCCAATCACTTACTCTGAAGACTTTAAAACATTAGTTATCAAATAAATTTGCCAAGAGAAGGGCCATGTAAAGCCAAAAGCATGTTACAATAGAAGAATAAAGTAAGAGAACTTATACTTCCTGATTTTAAAGCTTTTCATAAAACCACAGTGGTCAAATTATTGTGCCATATTATTGGCACAGAGTTAGACATGTTGATCAATGGAATTGAATTAAGTTTAGGAATAGACCCAAACTGGGAGAGAATAGTCTTTTCAATTAATGAGATTAATTGATATAGCTAATGAAAACAGTCCCCTACCACACTTCAGACCAAAATCAACTCAGAGTGGAGCTAAGACAAAATTTAAGAGCTAGTACCATAAAACTTATAGAAGAAAATGTGAGGAAACATCTACCACACCTAGTATTAGGAGTTTGCTTCTTAGACCTTACACTGAAAGCACAAGCAACAAAAGAAAAACTGATAAATGGGAACTTCTCAAAACCAAATGTTTCCATGCCTTAAAGTACTTTATCAAAAAGGTAAAGAGGCAGGAGTAAATATTGGCAACCATGTATGTGATAAAGATTTGATATCCAGTATACATAAAGATACATCTTACAACTCAACAAAACAAATTATAAAATGGACAATACATATAAATAGACATTTGTTCTAGTTTGCAAGCTGCTGGAATGCAATATACCAGAAATGGAATGGCTTTTAAAAAGGGAATTTAATAAGTTGCTAGTTTATAGTTCTAAGCCTGTAAAAATGTTCCAATTAAGGCAAGTCTGTAAAAATGTACAAATTAAGGCACCAAGAAGAGGTTACCTTCATTCAATTAAGGCCAATGAAGTTTAGAGTTTCTCTCTGAAATTGAAAGGCCCATGGCAAACATGGCGTCTGCTATCTTTCTCTCCTGGCTTGTTTCATGAAGCACCCACACACAGGACATATTCCTTCTTCATCTCCAAAGTACTCTGGCAGTGTGGGTTCTGGCTCTCAACATTTTTGTGGTTCTAAAAAGGGACTCTCTCCAAAATGTTTCCTCTTTTAAAGTATTACAGTCAAGACCCACCTGGAATGGGTGGAGTCATATCTCCCTCTAATCAAAAGTTACTACCCACAGTCAAGTGAGTCACATCTCAATGAGAATAATCAAAAAACTCATAACCAGTAATATTAAATGAGAATTAAAGGACATGACTTTTCTGTGGTCCATGACAGATTCAAACCAATCCATTACACCCTTTGGACCTACAAAAGACATGTTCTTTCCAAATGCAAAATACATTCATTTCATAATATTATCATTAGACCTTAAAGCATTTCAGTAATAGTACAAATGCAATACAAAGTCAGAAGCAGTACAAAATCTCCTAAGCTACAGGTATGATTTGTCCTAAGGTAAAATTCTCCTCTGGCTGTAGACCTGTGAAACTCAGTACAAGTTATTTGCTGCCAACACACAATATACAAGGGAGAAACAGTCATAGGATACATATACCCATTTTCATAAGGAGGAACTGGAAGGAACACAGGGATCATTGGACCAAGTAGTCTCAAAAACCTATGGGGAGAGTGGGCCATGGCGGCTCAGCAGGTAAGAGTGCTTGCCTGCCATGCCCGAGGATCCGGGTTCGATTCCCGGTGCCTGCCCATGTAAAAATCAAAAAAAAAACCTATAGGGAAAATGCCATTAGATTTCAAAGTCAGAGAATCATTTATCTATGTAAATTTATTTATCTTTGGAAAGTCATTTATCTTTAGAAAGAGGCAGTCCCAGCCTTTCCAAGGGCCGTCAGAGAAGCCTGCCTCTCTCTGACTGCAACCTTGAGAGACATTGGGGAGACCACCTTTTTCTTGACTCCACCCTTTCCATGCATTGGGGCTGCACTTTGGCTCTATGCCATCTCCAGGACACATGCTCAACACCTCCATGTGGTGGCAGTCAGCCTCTCCCCAAACCCCAAGGGATATACTCCACCCTCTCCAAGGCCCAAGACAGCATTACTCTTCCATTGAAACAAGGTGGAAGGCCCATCCTCTCCCTTCAGGCCAAAGTCACTCTCTCCACATGCTTGGGTATGTCCATTCTAGAGTTGAGTCAAGAGCCAAGGCTTCTTGACTCTAGACATTAGCTTCTATAGTTCTGCTTCTGAAGTTATTGTATCTTCACATTGTCCCTTTTCTGAGCACCCCAGTCCAGACCGGCAGCTGCTCTGTTTATACAGGTCCCACAGCTCTCTTGTTGGCTTTCTATGTAGTAAGCAAAGATCAATGCCATCAAACAGCAGAGTTTCCACAAACCCTTCCTAGATAGCATCATTTCCAATCCTGGATTTTTCTGAAATGGCTGACTGATTCCACATTTGGTTAAATCCTCACATAGGGCACCATTCTTTGGGGTCACCCTTCCTGGATGCCCAGGATTTTCCATATCATCAATTTCTGTTTTTTTTTTGTACCCAAGAGTTCAGTTCTCAGCTAATCTCTTTCCAGTCACATTTCGCTATAAACTGGGAGGAGAAACCAGGCTGCACTTGCCACATTTAATTTGGAAATCTCTTCTGCTAAATATTCAAGTACATACCTTTTAAAATCTGCCTTCCAGACAAAGTCACTAGTCAATTTTTGCCATATTATGTGCCATTTTAAAACAAGGATCACCTTCCTTCCAGTTTGCAACAACACATCTCATTCTGTCTAGAGCCTCATCAGAGGTATCTTTAGAGTCCACATTTCTACCAACAGTTTCTTCAAAGCATTCTAAGCTTTCTCTATCAAGCTCCTCACAACTCCTCCAAAACCTTCCCCTTATCCATTTATAAAGCTGTTCCAACATGTTGGTATTTACAAACTGCAGTAGCACCCCACTTCTTCAGTACCAAATCTGTTCTAGTTTGCAAGCTGCTGGAGTGCAACATGCCAGAAATGGAATAGCTTTTAATAAGGGGAATTTAATAAGTTTTAAAAGGGGAATTTAACTAGTTTATAGTTCTAAGTCCATAAAATGTTCCAATTAAAGCAAGTCTATAAAAATGTACAAATTAAGGCACTAAGAAGAGGTTACCTTCACTCAAGAAAGGCCAATGAATTTCAGAGTTTCCCTTAAATGGAAAGGCATATGGTGAGCACGGTCAGCATTTCTCTCTCAACTGGAAGGGCACATGGCAAGCACGGTGTCTGCTAGCTTTCTCTCCAGGCTTCTTGTTTCATGAAGCTCCCCCGGAGATGTATTCCTTCTTCATCTCCAGAGCTCTCTGGGAATGTGGGCTCTGGCACTCACCATTTTGATGGCTCTAGAAATGGACTCTCTCCAAAATGTTTCCTCTTTTAAAGGATTCCAGTCAAGGCCCACCAGGAATGGGTGGAGTCACATTTCCCTCTAATCAAAAGTTAATATCCATAATCAAGTATGTCACATCTCCATGGGATCAATCAAGTTTCCAGCCAGAAATACTGAATGAGTATTAAAGGTCATGGCTTTTCTGGGGTCCACCACAGATTCAAACCAGCCCAATATTTTTCTGAAGAGTAAATACAAAATATAAATGGCTAAAAAGTGTATAAAGAGATGCTCACAATTATTAGCTAAAAGGGATATGCAGTGGAATCAAAACCACAATGAGATATCATCTCAAACCTATAAGAATGGCGGCATTAAATGAATAGGAAACTACAAATGTTGGAGAGGATGTGGAGAAATTAGAATGCTTCTGCATTGCGGGTGGGAATGTATGTTACAGCCACTGTGGAAGACAGTTTGATGGTTCCTCCAAAAACTAAATATTATGTTGCCCTATGACCTCGTAATACCACTACTCAGTATATACCCAGAAGGGCTGAAAGCAGTGTCATGAACAGATATTTGCACAGCAATGTTCCTACCAGCATTATTCACTACTGCCAAAAGATGGAAACAACACATGTCCATCAACAGATGAGTGGATAAACCAAGTGAGATGCATACAGATGATGAAATACTATGAAGCGGTAAGTAGAAATGAGGTCCTGGATCATCCAACAACATGGATGAAACGAGACATAATGCTGAGCAAAATAAGTCAGTCACAAAGGGATATGGTTTCACTAATATGAATTTCTTAAAAATGTGAACTCAGAGTCTGTAAATGTAGAATATATAGGATCTAGAGATAGAAGGAGCTAGAGAAGGAGGAATGATTACCTAACGAGTACAGACTAGTTAATGAGACTGAACTTAAAAGTATGGGGATGGATAAGATGATAATACTTCTTAGTGGGTTTATAAGTAATAGTTCCATACTGAAGGTGAATATGGCTGAAGGGGGGTTGTTTAGAGCCTTGCACCTCACTGATTAGCACTGCAAATACAAATAAATTCTTGCATGAATTACTTCAAAAGTATGTGACACCTGTAAAAGAATTAATAATACAAGGGTATATAAGAAAAAACTGATTTGCATGCCATGGTTTATATTTAACTGGAATACATCACAAATACCACAGCAATAATTGGGGGTGGGACAAGAGTTAAGGGGAGGTTTGGATTTTCTATTTGGTGTGGGTGTGTCTATCTGCTTTTTTTCTCTCTGCAGCAATGAAAATTTTCTAAAATTGAGGGTGATGATGATTTTAAAACTAAATGAGGATATTTTGAAATACTCTTTATTTATTTTGGATAGAATATCTGGTATTTGAATGCATCTCAACAAAATCTGCAAATTCAAAATAAATAAACAGAAAGATTCAAAAGCTAGAGTAAATGTGGAGAAAGAGGTACACCTATTGAATGATGGTAAGTAGCAGAAAGGGGCAGCCACTCTGAAAGATAATGTAGTGGATCCACAAGCATTAATTGTAGGGTCACACTATGATGAGGCAGTCCCATTACTGGGAATATAATCAAAAGAACTGAAAGCGGGGACTTGAGCAGACATTTGCACACTGATGTTTAGGGCAACATTATTCATGAAACCCAATGGATAGAGGTGGTCTAAGGGAACATTGAGAAAAAGATGGGTGAGATGTGATGTATACATATGATGGAACCTTGTGCAGCTACAGAAAACAATGAAGTCATGATGCATACAATGGGATTGTGAACTGTGAGTACATTATGCAGAGTAAAATTAGCCAGAAACAAAAGGACAAATATTGTATAGTCTCTTTAGAAAATACTTATGAGAAAATTGAGGCTTGGAGTGTAACCTCTTACAGCAATTATATTTATTATTTAACCTGAGCTTCAAGTTAAATTTATTTCTAAATTCTGAGGTGTGGTGCTATATGTGTCTAACCTGGTATTTTCCTGGAACTTTAGGGACTTGTGTGATACCTAATGCTCAGAGCTGGAATTCTGCAGCTCTGAAACTCAGCACTACCACATACTGCAACTATTTAAAAAAGCCAAAAAAGAACTCAGGCTTCAATTAGAGTACACAATAAAGCTAATCTGGTTAGGACTATGGTAAATAAGAACACAGAGTAAAGAATAATATTGCCTATATTTTAGAACTTGTCCTACTATGTGAGACCAAAGGAGGAGAGATTTATTTTGTTCAAAACCAAAATTTTCTGTGGTACAAAATTTAACTTAACCTCTCTGGCCAGTTCAGTTAAACAACCTAAACACTCAGAGCTTAGAATTAAAAGGAGGTCTTGCAATTCTGTGTAGGTGAAAGTAATACCCAGATACATTCTAGAGTATGTTGAGAAGACAATTAAAATATTTTGGCCTAATCCCTTGAGAGACTGAAGGAAGATATTACACTTTTCCACCTGGGAATTCCCTCACACTCTCTCAAACATTATGGAGTAACAAATTAATAGGCCAAGCCCTTGATCTTGAAGTTTACTCTTATGACCCTTTTATCAGTAATGGAGAAGCTAATTGTACCTATAATAATGCCTGAGCATACAGAGAACCTCTTTTGTTGCTCAGATGAGGCCTCTCTAAGCCCAATTCTGGAAGTCAAATCATTATCACACTCCCCTTCATGGGATGTGATGTCCAGGGATGTAAGTTTTCCTAGCAATGTGGGAATTGACTCCTAGTGATAAGCCTGGCCCTGGCACTGTGGAGTCAACAATGTCTACCTGACCAAAAGAATGTCTGAAAAGAAAGTAACAAAATAAGGCATGAGTGGCTAACAGATGGTGTCAAGGAGCTATTCTGGAGCTTACTACTATTCAAGTTCAGTTAGATAGTGCTAATTGCCATGATATGCCAAGCCCCACCAACGGTACTTATGAAAATCCTAAAGAATACCAAGGACTGTTCTAGTTTGCTAGCTGCCAGAATACAATATACCAGAGATGGAATGGCTTTTAAAAAAGGGAATTTATTAAGTTGCTAGTTTACAGTTCTAAGGCTGAGAAAATTTCCCAATTAAACAAGTCTATAGAAATGTCCAATCAAAGGCAGCCAGGAAAAGATACCTACTTCAAGAAGGCCAATGAAGTTCAGGGTCTCTCTCAAGTGAGAAGGCACATGGCGAACACAGTCAGGGCTTCTCTCTCAGTTGGAAGGGCACATGGTGAACACGGTATCATCTGCTAGCTTTTTCTCCTGGCTTCCAGTTTCATGAAGTGCCCTGGGAGGCATTTTTAGAGTGGTTGTTAAACTGGATTATGTGACAACATGTCACTGGCTTGTGGGCTCTCTGCTTTTCATGGCTATGTTGTTCTGCTCTGCTCTCTCTGAATCTCCTTCATTCTCCAAAATGTTTTCTCTTTTATAGGACTCCAGAAACTTATCAGGACCCACCCAAATGGGTGGAGACATGTTGTCACCTAATCCAGTTTAACAACCACTCTTGATTAAATCACATCTCCAGGGAGATGATCTGATTACAGTTGCAAACATGCAGTATTGAATAGGGATTATTCTGCCTTTATGAAATGGGATTTTGATTAAAACATGGCTTCCTAAGGTCCATACATCCTTTCAAACCAGCACAAGGACTCTATCTGAGACTGTATAAAATTTTCATTCACTAAGTTTATTTTTCAGACACCTATAACCTCTAGGTGGTTCTTAGGCCATATAAGCCCTGAAACCCAGAGTTAATGGCCTTTCCTAGAGCATCAACCTATTCCATTACCTTCCCACATAATGCCAACACATCTTTCAAGATGACAAAGTTAGAATGGCCGCTTCAAAAAAATGCCTAAAGATTGGAGAAGGATCAAAGGATGAGGAGGACTTGTAACAGAAAACATAGGATTTAACAAATGAGTGTGGCTACTGAGTCATTATTCATGATATTTCTTTTTAGTCTCCAGTATCTTAAAGCAGCTAGGAAATATCTGAAATGGTGGAACTATACCCCATCCATACTTTGAAATTTGTCTTAACAATACTTGTTAAAATGTACTTTGAAATTTATCACTTTTTTGTATGTATAGTCTACAGTAAAAAAAAAAGTAAAAAGAGAAGAAGTAGAATATACTCATAAACCAACTACCACTAAAGAGATTTACTTAGTCTTAAAAAAAAAAAAAAAAGCCCAGTATTGGGTGGCTTCATAGGGAAATTCTTCCAAACATTCCAAGAAAACTTACCTCCATTTTGTTCAAAATCTTCCATAAAATTAATCACGAGGGAACACTATCCAAATCATTCTACAAGGCCAGCATCACCCTTATAACAAAGCCAGATAGTGATACCACAATAAAAGAATACTACAGAACAATAGTGCTTATGAATATAGATGCAAAAATTTTTATCAAATACTCACCAACCAAA
The DNA here is from genome assembly GCF_023851605.1 of Tamandua tetradactyla. NCBI lineage: Eukaryota > Metazoa > Chordata > Mammalia > Pilosa > Myrmecophagidae > Tamandua > Tamandua tetradactyla. The sequence goes on from NC_135328.1 coordinate 160,658,998, forward strand.
AATAACAACATATTAAAGGACTCTTACACAGTGACCAAGTGGAATTTATTCTGTGTATGCAAGGTCAGTTCAGCATAATAAAAGCAATCAATGTAATACACCACATTAACAGAATGAAGGAAACAAAACCATCTGATTATCCCAATTGATGCAGAAAAGGCATTTGAGAAAATCCTTTGCCTTTCTTGATAAAAACACTAAGAACACTAGGAAAGAAGGAAATTTCCTCAACATGATTAAGGGCATATATGGAAAGCTCATAGCTAATATCCTACTTAATGGTCAAAGACAGAAAGCTTTCTCTCTAAGAACAGGAACAAGGCAAGATTTTCAATTGTCCTTACTGTTATTCAGCATTATACTGGAAGTTCTTGCCAGACAATTAGGCAGGAAAAATAAAAGGCATCCAAATTGGAAATGAAGAATAAAGCTTCCCTCATATGCAGACGATATGATCCTATATATAGAAAACCCTGAAAAATTTGCAACAATGCTCCCAAAGTTAATAAATGAATTGAGAAAATGGTGAGTGTATTTTTGAAGGTATGAAAATATCAATACCTTCAAATCCATAGTGTTTCTATATACAAACAATGAACAATTGGAAGCAGAAATCAAGAAAATATTCATCACAATAGAAACTAAAAAAAATCAAATATCTAGAAATAAATTGATTCAAGGATGTAAAGGACCTCTACACAGAAAACTACAAAATATTTCTAAATGCAATAAAAGAAGAGCAGAATAAACAGAAGTACATTTCAATTCATGTACTGGAAGATTAAATAACATTATAATGTCAGTCCAACCCAAAGCAAATATAGATTCAATGTAATCCTAATAAAAATTCTAAGAACCTTCTTTGCAGAAATGTAAAAGACAATCATCAAATTCATATGGAAGGGTAAAGGTCCCCAAATAAGTAAAGCAATCTTGAAAAAGAAGAATGAAGTTGGAGGATTCCTGCTTCTCAACGTTAAAACATAATACAAAGCCACAAAAATCAATACACCATGGTACAAGTACAAGGAAAGACATATAGGGCAATGGAATGGAATAGAAATTAACCCTTACATTTATGGCCAACTGATTTTTGACAAGGTGGCAAGGACCACTCAATTGGGACAGAATAGTCTCTTCAACAAATGGTGCTGGGAAATCTGGATCTCCATTTGTTAAAAAAAAAAAAAAAAGTGAACCCCTGGTTCACACCTTATATAAATGTGATCTCAAAAATTGATCAAAGACCTAAATACAAAAGCCAGATTTATCAAAATCCTAAAAGAAAACATAAGGAAGCATATTCAGGCCTTTGTTTTAGGACATATGTTAGCCTTTATACCCAAAGCACATAAAACAAAATAAAATTGGGTAAAGAAAACCTCATCAAAATTAAAAACTTTTCTACTTCAAATGCCTGTATCATGAAAGTAAAACAACATTCCTACACAATAGGAGAAATAACTTGGCAACCATATCCATCCAGGGTTTAATATTCAGAATCTATAAAGATATCCTTCAACTTAACAAAAAGATAATTCAATTAAAAATGGGTGAAAGACTTGAACAGACATCTCCCCAAGGAATATATGCAAATGGCCAGAAAGTGCATAAGAAGATGTCCAATATCATTAGCTGTCAGGGAAATTCAAATAAAAAGCACAATGAGATACCATTTCAAACCTGCCAGAATGGCCACTATTATAAACACAGAAAATAACAAGCATTGGCAAGGTTGTAAAGAAATAGGAATATTCATTCATTGCTAGTGACTATGTAAAATGTTGCAGCCATTGTGAAAGAGAGTTTGGTGATTCCTCAGAAACCTAAGTATAGAACAACCATATGACATAACAATGCCACTATCCAGTATATACCCCAAAGAATTGAAAGCAGGGTCTTGAATAGATAATGAATGGATAAATAAAATACTGTATATACATTGGATGGATGATTATTCAAACAGAAGAAAAGTGAAGTCCTGCTACAGGCAACAACATGGGTGAACCTTGAAGACTTCAATGGAGGGAAATAAGCAAGACATAAAGGACAAATGTTGCATTGACTAATTTATTTGAAATTGTTCAAATAAGCGGATTCATAGAGTCAGAATCTAGAATATAGGTTACCGGGTGTGCTGGTTTGAAAGGATGTATGTACCCCAGAAAAGCCATGTTTTAATCTTAATCCCATTTTGTAAAGGCAGCTGTTATTCTAATCCTTATTCAGTACTGTATGTTTGAAACTATAATTAGGTCATCTCCCTGGAGATGTAATTCAATCAAGAGTGGTTGTTAAACTGGATTAGGTGGAGACATGTCTCCACCCATTTAAATGGGTCTTGACTAGATTACTGGAATCCTATAGAAGAGGAAACATTTTGGAGAATGCAATAGATTCTGAGAGAGCAGAATGACATAACCAGAAGAAGCAGAGTGCCCACCAGCCAGCAGCCTTTGGAAATGAAGAATGAAAATGCCTCCCAGGGAGCTTCATGAAAGGAAGCCAAGAGAGAAAGCTAGCCGATGATGTTCACACATGTTCACCATGTGTCCTTCCAGCCAAGAGAGAAACCCTGACCCTGTTCGCCATGAGCCTTCTCACTTGAGAGAGAGACCCGGGACTTCAACAGCCTTCTTGAACCAAGGTATCTTTCCATGGATGCCTTTGATTGGATATTTCTATAGACTTGCTTTAATTGGGGCATTATCTCGGCCTTAGAACTGTAAACTAGCAACTTATTAAATTTCCCTTTTTAAAAGCCATTCCATCGCTGTTATATTGCATTCTGGCAGCTCGCAAACTAGAACACTGGGGGATGAGTTGGGATAGGGAATGAGAATTTAAGGCTTAAAATTTATAGTGTTCCTATTTGGAATGATGTAAATGTTTTGGTAATAGATGGTGGTGATGGTAGCAAAACACTATGAATGCGCTTATCACCAGTGAATTATACATCTGGGTTAAAGAATAAAATTACAATAGATATTACAAAATACTAAAAGATGAGTGAAAAGAAAGCAGAAAATATCCAAATTAATGTTATGCAGTCAAGGCAGTGCTCAGAGGGAGATGTCTAGCTTTTAATGCCTGTATTTAAAAAAATAAATCAAATTAAGAACAACTTCACATATTGAGGAACTGGAAAGAGAAGAGCAAAGTAAACCCAAAGTTAGCATAAGAAAAGAAATAGTTAATAGTTAATATTATCATGGCGATACATAAAACAGAGAATAGAAAAACAGTTGAGAGAATCAACAAACCAAAAAAAAATCAATAAAAACAACAAATACCTAGATTGACAAAGCAAAACAGAGAAGTGATGCAGAGAGCTATGATCAGAAATGAAAATGCTGATATCACTATTGAACCTAAACAAGTAACAAGGATAGATAATATTATGGGAAAGTGTACACCAAAAGAAATTAGATAATTTAATTTAGATGATACAGAAAAATTATGTAGAAATGCAAAAATTACCTCAATAGAATTAAGAAGAATTAGAAACCTCCAAAAACACAAGCATTGAAATTTAAAAATAAGAAAAACCTTCCATCAAAGAAAAGCCCATGAGCAGTTGGCTTCACAAGTGAATTCTGCCAAATATTTAAAGATTTAACACCAGTCCTCATCAAACTCTTCCAAATAACTGAAGGGGAGAGAATATTTTCTAGTTCATTCTAGAAACATTGTAGACAAATGCGTATGTCTATAAGCTATAGGCAACATTTGTAGATGTGTAATGCAGACGTACACCAAATGTGTGTATACCACATAACAGACATTTGGTATATGTGCTTGGCTGAGGAGCCAATGCGGTGAAGCTACCATCTTTGGGAAGCTACCATCTGTGGGATTATGACTGCATGCCTCTAAATCCCACCCAGGCAGAATGATACAGCAGCACCATGGAGCCTTGGTTGGTCTTGGATAGCCATTCCCCACCATCCCATGCAACCCATGCACATGTGGAATCCCCACCTGCTTTGAGAATCATTCTGGTGTGGAAAGCCCCTCATCCTGGGGAATGGAGCATGGCCAGAAAGGGGGCTTCCCCTTCACCCATCATGCACCACACGTTCATGGGGAACGTGGTGTTAAACCATTTGTAGATGACATGCTTCTGTGTCTAGGTTTTATAGGTAGCAGAGCATCTCTCTCACTGTGATCTATTGAAAGTCTGCCCTCCACACAAGGGTTTAAAAAAATAGAACTTATACTAAAGCTTGATAAAGATATCACAAGGAAAGAAAATTACAGGCCAACTCTTTACAATATTGATGCCAAAAATCTTTAATGAAATACTGACAAAATAGCTACAATAGCATATTAAAAAGATACTTCAAAAATGTAACCTGCTCCCTTCTACCCCCTCCCTCATGCTCTCAATGCACATCCTGCTTGCCACTCTGGCAGACCAGCAGCAGATCCAGCTGTCATCCCTGAAGGGGCTCAGCCTGGCGGACAAGGAAAATGCAACTCTGGCTCTTAGTAGCACCCACATCCTGGCCAGCAAGACCACCCAGAAGATCTTCCAGGAGCCTGCTGAGCTGGAGAAAACTAACATACCTACCCCCAGCATGGAGAACAAACCACTTCTGAGAGAAAATCCTTGCCACTTTGACATCTTTCCTGTAGAGTACCATGATATTCGGCAGATGTATAAGAGGCTTCCTTCTGGACAGCTGAATAGGTAGATCTTTCTAAGGACATTCAGAATTTGGGAAGCCCTGAAGCCTGAGGAGAGATATTTTATATCACATGGTCTGGCTTTCTTTGCAGCAAGTGACGGCATGGTAAATGAAAACCTGGTGGAGCAATTTAGCCAAAAAGTTCAGATTACCAAAGCCTGCTGTTTCTATGGCTTCCAAATTGTCGTGGAAAATATATATTCTGAAATATATAGTGTCCTTATTGACACTTATATTAAAAATTCCAAAGAAAGGGAATTTCTCTTCAATGCAACTGAAATGATGTCTTGCATAAAAACAAAGTCAGACAGGGTCTTGCATTAGATTGGGGACAAAGAAGCTACCCATGGAGAACATGTCCTAGCCTTTGCAGCAGTGGAAGCAATCTCCTTTTCTGGCTCTTTTGTATTGATCTTCTGGCTCAAGAGATGAGGAATGATGTCTGGCCTCACATTTTCCAATGAACATATAGCAGAGATGAAGGTTTACACTGTGACTTTGCCTGCCTCATGTTCAAACGCCTACTTCACAAACCTTCAGAACAAAACGTAGAAGAAATAATTATCAATGATGTTAGGATAGAACAAGCATTTCCTACTGAGGCATTGCCTATGAAACTGATTGGAATGAATTGCATTTTAATGAAGCAGTATATTGAATTCATGACAGACAGTCTTATGCTGGAACTGGGTTTTAGCAAGGTTTTCAGAGAGGAGCAACCATTTGACTTTATGGAGAATATTTCACTCAAAGGGAAGACTGACTTCTTTGAGAAGAGAGTTGGTGAATATCAGAGGATGGGAGTGATGTCAAGTTCAACAGAAAGCTCTTTTACCTTGGATGCTGACTTCTAAATGAACTGAAGATATATTCTGATTTTGCTGATTTTTTTTCCTTCTCACAAAAGAAATTAGTTACTTGAAACATATCAATCAACTATACCACAAAATAGTCCAATAGAAATATTTGATGGCATCTTTGAAACTGTGTAGGTACCTCAAAACTAGTCCTGTTAATAATATTAGTGGAGTTACCTAGACAGAGGATATCTAAGACACAAAGCCAGTAGGATTTTTATGGAAGATCTTGTCTGTGCTTCGTTTTTGCAAGCAGATTGGCTGTAGGTGACTTTGCTGTATATAATTGTACCTGCAGCAATCTTGGCTTTCGAGACGGGAAACTCTCAAGCTAGTTGGATTCAGCAGGATTGAACATTCAGTTACTCCCACTAGGCAATTGGAAGATGCCATCCACACTGCTTCAATGCAAGTTTTAAAGTTTACTTATTAGTTTGTATATAAAAATGGCACTTTACATGCAAATAAACACTGTACTGTCAAGCTACAACCTAGTATAGCTTCATTTCATTAGTTTCTATACCAAAAAGCAATGCTGAGTTTTCAATCTACCACTTAATGGGAGCCCATCCAGATTTTTACTAGGTGACTAAAGTTAAACTTGTGTAGACTAAGCATGTTATTTCTAAGCTTTATTTTCTTTCATGAAATGAAGTATCTTTATATCAATTTTAAAGTCAATTTTGTGCATACATGGGTGTTATCCAGTCAATGCCACATAAAAGACAATTTGTGTTTTATCCTGGAGCACAGCTGTGCATACTGAAGTAGAGTGTCCTAGGATAACAGAAAAGAAGGTTTTAGTTTTTTTAAGGTTAATCGTCCAGGTGAAAGCTTCTAACTTAAGTCCTTAGGAATGGAGGCATTTCTTTGGCTGGCTGCAGGTAAACTCAGTCTTAATACCTATGAGGGGCTGTAACATTTGATTTCTTAAATGTGTGTTCCCCCCACCCCCAGAAAATTGGTAGGAAAATGATCCTCAAAGGGTCTTAGATGGGATCTGACATAATGTCATAAATTTTTCAAATCATTTTCATATGGAATAACCTATACAAGATCTTTTCCTTCAGTGGTAAAGCCAGGACTAAAGTAGGGTCCCCTAAAAGTTGTGTGTGTTTTTTTTCATTAGAAACTTTCTGCTTGTGGCGTTTGGGTTATACCTATAGTTCATACTTGGAAATAACCACCCAGTATTTTCTTACAGTCATGATTGATTGATTAGACATTACCCAGTGCAATCACTTCTAACAGTTACCTAAATCTGATGCCAACGTGATTGCCTAAACTTTAATAGAAAACTATTGTTGTATAGCTATTAATATGTTCCATTCAAATTTTTAATTTGAGAAGGAAGTATAAACTAATAGATAATAGGGCTTATGTCATCAACCTGCCTTTATGTTCCAAACAAAAAAGCTGAGACATTACATGGCAAATCATGCTCAATATACATTGCCACTTTGGCAGCAGTTGTCAACTGATGGCATTGGCTGTTTGACCTCTGGCCTGTTCTAGTTATCTTCAACACTTATGCATTAATTGTCTAGTCAGTCTTTTTATTCCCATAATATGGGACTTTTCTATCTATTGTATTGTTATTAAAATTAATGAATTGAGATTATGGTCCTCACACTGGGCAACATTAAAATGAATGAGCAGTTTCCCTTGCATTATCAGGTACAAGGGAGAATTTGGAATCAGATTTTAGGATTCCACTTCTCATTACCTGTGTAATTTGAAAATTCTCCCAACTCATACTCAAGTCCTAATCTGTGAAAGGAAAAATTTTTAGTGTAAAGTATTTCAAAGATTGAATACTGTACAAGTGTTAAATGATTAAAATAAAATTGTTGTCAGTTAAAAAAAAGATACTTCAAGACCAAGTAGGATTTATCATAAATATGCAAAGTGGTTCAATATACAAATATTAATCAATATGATATAGCAAATAAATATAACAAAGGAACACATCATGTAATTATCTCAATAGATGCAGGAAAAGCATTTCTCAAAAATCATCACCATTTATTGATAAAACACACACACAGAAAACTACGAATAGAAGGGAACTTCCTCAACATGGTAAACACTATTTATGAAAAACACACAGCTGATATCATACTAAATGATGAAAGGCTAAAAGCCTTCCACTTAAGATCAGGAACAAGACAAAGATGCCCACTTTCACAATTGCTGTTTAATGTTACAATAGAGTGAGGTGGGGAAAGATGGTGCATAGTGATGTGTGAAATTTAGTTGGTCCTCCACAGCATAGCACCTAGTAAATAGCCAGGAACTGTACTGAACAACTTCTGGGGGACATGAGTGACCAGACACACATTGTACACCTGTATGGAATGGGTGGAACAGCTGAGAGAATACATATAAATGTAAGTGTCTCAAGCCCAGGAGGCCAGCACCCGCCCCCCCCACCATGGGTACAAAGCCATATTCTCTGAGGGGAAAGGAAATAGACTTTACTTGTAGCAAGATCTTAGCTTAACCCCAACTCCAACTGGAAAATAAATGAACAAATTCTAACTACTGAAAACAGGCCATAAGCACAGATAAGCCTGGAATAAGCACCAAAGGAACCAGGAGTTTCACCCCAAGAGAGGGGGATGGGCTCTCATAAAAAAAAAGAGGCATTTTAAGTTGCACAACACAAAATACTGGAAAATGGGGGCACATTGAGCTTGGGGATACATCAATCCACATACTAATTCAAGCTGTTGAATAGCAAACCTGGGGACCAGGGATATGGCTCTGAAAAAGCTTTTCCTTTTTCTTTCTCTGTTTTGTTTTGTTTTGTTTTTTTACCTCTTAACAGCTCATTAGATAGAACTGCAAGCACTGTCAGGCTCCATCACTGCCCCATGCAAGGGCAGAATTAAGCTTTACTGAGAGACAAAGTAATTAATCAGGGGAAAGGTGTTAATCCCCTAAAGGGCATATTGTCCCTAAGAAAAGGGGGTGGAATCCAGTTCAAATGGGGGTCCACCTTCAGGGAATTCAGGCCCCAGGTCTGAAAAACAGAAGCAATCAAAGTCAGCCTACCACTTCAGACTCTGTCTCAACCACATCCCTGGCAGGGAGAGTCTAGCTGGAATTAAACATACCCCATCACTTTACAGTGGTGGAAACCCACAGGTAGATAAGTGCCACATTGCTGGGCAGGATTGGAAAAGGACAGAGTCTAGAGGCTTCATAGGAAAGTCTGACAACCTGCTGGATCTCACTCTCGGGGAGAACTAATGCTGGGTACTCTCTTCTCTTGGGACGGAATACTATCTGGTCTGGGAAAATCTGACTGGGGTTGATAATATCTGAGGAGAACTTCCCAAAAAAGGGGGGCTCCATTTAGGCAGGGCAAGAAACAGAACAATAAGAATGAAAACTTCTGAGCAGTAAAACAGAATCAATGCCAGAGGTCTAGAATGAGTTGAACTGAATATCAAAGAACAGATAGAGAACATAGTCATCCAGCAAAAAGAAAAACTAGATAAAAGAATGAAAACAACCTCCAGAATAAACTAATTAATAAAATCAAATGCCTACATGTGAGCAGAAAATAATGAGTCATGCTAGGAAAATTAAAATGGTGCAGTGAAAGTAACAAGGTAACACTTCAAATGAGATACAGGAGTTGAAACAACTAATTCAGGATGTTCAAACATTCATGCAAAATCTCATCAAAATTCAAACCAACAAGGAGGAGCCAAGATGGTAGTTTAGTGAGGTGTGGAATCTAGTTCACTCTCCAAAGCAGCTAGTAAATAGCCAGGAACAATACAGAACAACTGCTGGGGCCACATCAGTGACGAGATACACAGTGTAACTCACTCTGGACAAGCTGGACCAGCTGCGAGCCCACCCAGAACCATGAGTTCCCCAAGCTGAGGCAGCCGGCACCCCTCCCACACAGGCTGACTCCCAGAGGGGAAAGGAAAGAGACTTGACTAGCACCGGGGCTGAGCACAATCAAGCTCCAATTGTAGAATTAATTAACAAACTCTGACTACTGAAAATAGACCCCCAGCTCAGCTGAACCTCGAGTAAAAGCTGAGGTTGCTGGGTTTTGCCTTGGCCAGAGGGGTCAGGGCTGATGGAAAAAGAAATGGAAAAAAAGACAGAGGTGTTTTGGATTGGACAGCACAAAATACTTGAAAGGATATGGGTCTGAAGGAAAGGAGAGGGCACATAGGACCTGGAGATACACACAGTAATGTCCCAACTTAAGCTCTTGATTGGCAAACCCAAGGGTTTGCTCTGAAAAGGATTTTTTTTTTGTGGCTGTGTTTCTATGGCTTGACTGCTTTTTGGATACAGCTGCAGGGTGTCTCAGGCTCCAACCGCCCCAGGCATGGGCAGAATCAAGCTTGTTTGAGAGTTTATCTGGAGGCTATGCATTCCCCAGGAGAGGGGTGGGGCCAAGCTCAGGTGGAATTCCTCTCTCAAGGAATTCGGAGCCCAGGGTCTGGAAAACTGAAGTGATTAAAGTCAGCCTACAACCTCTCCTCTATCTCAATCACACCTCCAGCAGGGAGAGTCTGCTGAAGTTAAAGGTACACATCACCTTTTGCTGGTGGGTCCTTCAGGCAGACAAGCACCAAATACTGGGCAGGATAGGAGAAACAGAGTCCTGGGGCTCCATAGGAAAGTCTTTCAAACTGCTGGGTCTCATCTTCAGAGAAAACTGAAGCAGGTGACTCTTTCCTCCTGAGAAGAGACCAGTTTGGTCTTGGAAAATCTGACTGGAGTCTATAATACTTAAATAGACACTCCTACAGGGGGTAAAAAAGGCACCATACAGGCAGGATAAGACACAAGAACTGAAACTTTCTGATCTGTTAAACAAAACCTAAGCTAGAGGTCTAGAATAAGCTGAACTGAATGTCAAAGAATAGATAAACAGCAAAGTCATCCAGCAAGAAAATCCTAGGTCAAAAAAGTGAAAACAATCTCCAGAATAAACTAATTAAGGAAATTAAATGCCTAGACACCAGCAAAAAACCAAGGAATCATATCAGGAAAATTGCAGATATGGCCCAGTCAAAGGAACAAACCAACAATTTGAATGAGATACAGGCGTTGAAACAATTCAGAATGTTCAAACAGACATGGAAAACCTCATCAAACATCAAAAATCAATGAATTGAAAGGGGATATAAAGAAAGCAAGGAACAAACAAAAAGAAAAAATCACAAATTTTCTTCCCATAAGTTCTGTGAAAAAACAAATCACAAAACTTACAGGAATGAAAGGCAGAGTAGAAGAGATGAAAAAACAATGAAAACCTACAACATTAGATTTCAAGAGGCAGAAGATAGTATTAGTGGATTGGTGGACAGGACATCCAAATACCAACAAACAAGATAAAATATAGGGGAAAGAATGGAAAAGTACAGGCAGGGACACAGAGAATTGAATGACAACATGAAGCACACGAATATACATGTTGTGGGTGTCCCAGAAGAGAAGAGAAGGGTAAAGAAGGGGAAAAACTACTGGAGGAAATTATCACTGAAAATTTCCCAACTCTTATGAAAGACTTCAAATTATAGATCCAAGAAGTGCAGCATACCTCAAACGAGAATAGATCCAAATGGACATACTCCAAGACACTTACTGATCATGATGTCAGATGTCAAAGAGAAAAGCAATCCATCACATACTAGGGAAGCCCAAAAAGACTATGCATAAATTTCTAAGCACAAACCATGGAGGCAAGAAAACAGTGGTATGATATATCTAAGATACTAAAAGAGAAAAACAACCAACCAAAAATTCTATATCCAGCAAAACTGTCCTTCAAAAAATAAGGGGCAATTTAAAACATTTTCAGACAAAAAACCACTGGGAGAATTCGTGGCCAGGAGACTGGTTCTGCAAGAAATACTAAAAGGAGCACCAGAGACAGATAGGAAAAAGCAGGAGAGAGATGTGGAGAAGAGTGTAGAAATGAAGACTATCAGTAAAGATAAAAAGAAGAAAAATTAGATATGACATATATCTGAAAGGCAAGGTGGTAGAAGAAAGTACTGCCCTTACAGCAAAAACACTAAATGTTAATGGATTAAACTTCCCAATCAAAAGACATAGCCTGGTGGAATGGATTGAAAAACAGGACCCACCTATGTGTCTACAAGAGACACAACTTAGACACAAAGATAAATGTAGATTGAAAGTGAAAGGTTGGAAAAAGATATTTCATGCAAACAACAATCAGAAAAGAGCTGGAGTAGCTATACTAATATATGACCAATTAGACTTCAAGTGTAAAGCAATTAAAAGAGATAAAGAAAGATACTATGTGTTAATAAAAGGCACAATTCAAAAAGAAGACATAACAATCATAAATATTTATGCACCGAGTCTGAGTGCTCCAAAATATATGAGAAATAGACACATCTACCGTAATAGTTGGAGACTTCAATTCCCAACTCTCATCAATGGACAGAACATCTACATGGAGGATCAATAAAGAAACAGAGGATTTGAATAATACAACAAATGAATAATCTTAACAGTCACTTGTAGAACATTTTATCTCACAACAGCAGGATACATCTTTTTCTCAAATGCTCATGGATCATTCTCAAGTATAGACTGTATACTGGGTCACAAATCAAATCTCAATAAATTTAAAAGATTGAAATCATACAAAACACTTTCTCAGATCATAAAGTCTCAGATCATAAAGAAATCAATAATACACAGAGGGCCAGAAAATTCACACATATATGGGGGTTCAACAACACACTCTTAAACAACCAGTGGGTCAAGGAAGAAATTACAAGAGAAATCAGTAAATATCTTGAGGCAAATGAAAATGAAAACACAGCATATCAAAATTTATGGGATGCAGCAAAGGCAGTGCTAAGAGAGAAATTTATTGCCCTAAATGCCTATATCAAAAAAGAAGAAAGACCAAAAATTGAGGCATTAACTGTTCACATGGAAGAACTGGAGAAAGAACAGCAAACTAACCCCAGGGCAAGCAAAAGGAAAGAAACAATGAAGATTAGAGCAGAAATAAATGAAATTGAGGACATGAAAACAGTCAAGAAAATCAACAAAACCAGAAGTTGGTTCTATGAGAAAATTGAATAAAATTGGTGGCCCCTTAGCAAGGTTGACAAAAAGAAGAGAGAGAATGTGAATAAATAAAATAAAAAATGAAAGAGAAGACATAATCATTGACCCCGCAGAAATTAAGGAGGTAATGAGAGCATACTATGAACAACTTTATGCTACTAAACTAGACAATGTAGATTAAATGGACAACTTCCTAGAAAGGCATGAACAACCAACACTGACTGAAGAAGAAATAGACAATCTCAATAAAATAATCACAAGTAAATAAATTGAATTAGTCATTAAGAAGTCCCCCCCAAAAAAGTCCAGGACCAGATGGCATCACATGTGAATTCTACCAAACATTACAGAAACAATTAGTATCAATCTTGTTCAAACTCTTAAAAAAAATTGAAGAGGAGGGAAGACTACCTAACTCATTCTATAAAGCCAACACCACCCTCATACTAAACTCAGACAAAGATATTACAAGAAAACAAAACTACAGACAAATCTCTCTAATGAATATAGATGCAAAAATCCTCAACAAAATTCTTGCAAATCGAATCCAGCAGCACATTAAAAGAATTATACACCATGACCAAATAGGACTCATCCCAGTTATACAAGGACAGTTCAACATAAGAAATCAATTAATGTTATACACTATATCAACAAATCAAAGCAGAATGTTCTAGTTTGCTAGCTGCCGGAATGCAATATACCAGAAAAGGAATGGCTTTTAACAAGGGGAATTTAATAAGTTGCAAGTTTACAGTTCTAAGGCCTAGAAAATGTCCCGATTAAAACAAGTCTAAAGCAATGTCCAATCAAAGGCATCTAGGGAAAGATACCTTGGTTCAAGAAGGCCGATGAAGTTCAGGGTTTCTCTCTCATCTGGAAAGGCACATGGCGAACGTAGTCAGGGCTTCTCTCTCAGCTGGAAGGGCACATGGCAGACACAGCGTCATCTGCTAGCTTACTCTCCTGGCTTCTGGTTTCATGAAGCTCCCCGGGAGGCATTTCCCTTCTTCATCTCCAAAGGTCGCTGGCTGGTGGACTCTCTGCTTCGTGGTGCTGCAGCATTCTCTGCTCTCTCCGAGTCTCTCATTCTCCAAAATGTTTCCTCTTTTATAGGACTTCAGAAACTAATCAAGACCCACTCAGATGGGTGGAGACATGTCATCCCCTAATCCAGTTTAACAACCGTTCTTAACTAAATCTCATCAACCAGGGAGATGATCCCATCTCAGTCCCAAATACACAGCATTGAATAGAGACTATTCTACCTTTAAGAAATGGGATTTATATTAAAACATGACTTTTCTTAGGGGGCATACTTCCTTTCAAACCAGCACACAGAACAACCACATGATCATCTCGATTGATGCAGAAAAGGCATTTGACAAAATTCAACCTCCTTTCTTGTCAAAAACACTTCAAGGATAGGAATAGAAGGGAACTTTCTCAACATGATAAAGGGAATATATGAAAAACCAACAGCTAACATCATCCTCAAAGGGAAAAACTGAAAACATTCCCCCTAAGATCAGGAACAAGACAAGGATGCCCAGTATCACCATTGTTAATCCACATTGTGTTGGAAGTTCTAGTCAGAGCAAGTAGACAAGAAAAATAAATACAAGGCATTGAAATTGGAAAGGAAGAAGTAAAACTCTCACTGTTTGCAGATGATATGATACTATATGTTGAAAACCCTGAAAAATCCACAGCAAAACTCCAAGAGCTAATACATGAGTACAGCAAAGTGACAAGTTACAAGACCAATACTCAAAAAATCTGTAGTGTTTCTACACACTAATAATGAGCAATCTGAGGGGGGAAATCAAGAAAAAAAAATCCAGTTACAACCAAAAGAATAAAATATTTAAGAATAAATTTAACTAAGGACACAAAAGACCTATGCAAAGACACCTAGAAGAAATTGCTGAAAGAAATCACAGAAGACCTAAATAAATGGAAAGGCATACCATATTCATGGATTGAAAGACTAAATATTGTTAATATGTCAATTCTACCTAAATTGATTCATAGATTCAATGCAATACCAATTAAAATCCCGAAAACTTACTTTTTAGAAATAGAACAACCAGTAGCCAAATTTGTCTGGAAGGTAGGCAGTGTGCCTCAAATAGCTAAAAATATCCTGAGAAAGAAAAATGAAGTTGGAGGTCTCACACTGCCTGACTTTAAGGAGTATTACAAAGCTGCAGTGTTCAAAACAGCATGGTACTGGCAAAAATATAGATACACTGACCAACGGAGTTGAAAAAAGTGTTCAGATATAGACCCTCTCATCTCTGGAAAATTGATCTTTGATAAGGCAGTCAAGCCAGCTAACCTGAGACAGAATGGTCTCTTCAATAAATGGTGCCTAGAGAACTGGATATCCACAGCAAAAGAATGAAAGAGGATCCATATCTCACACCCTATACAAAAATTAACTCAAAATAGATCAAAGACCTAAATATTAGATCTAAGACCATAAAACTTTTAAAAGAAAATGTAGGGAAATATCTTATAAATCTTATAAGAGGTGATTTCCTAGATCTTACACCTAAAACATGATCATTGAAGAAAGACATAAACAAATGGGAAATTCTCAAAATTAAACACTTTTGTGCATCAAAGAGCTTTCTCAAGAAAGTAAAAAGACAGCCTACACAATGGGAGGCAATATTTGGAAATGATGTAACAGATAAAATTCTGGTATCCAGAATATAAAAAGAGATTGTTCAACTCAACAACAAAGAGACAAACAACCTGATTACGAAATGGGCGAAAGACATAAACAGACACTTCTCAGACAAGGAAATACAAATGGCCAAAAGGCACATGAAAAGATGTTCAACTTCCCTGGCTATTTGGGAAATGCAAATCAAAATCACAATGAAATGTTTCTCACACCCACCAGAATGGCCATTATCAATAAAACAGAGAATGACAAGTGCTGGAGAGGATGTGAAGAAAGAGGCACATTTATCCACTGTTGGTAGGAATGTAAAATGGTACAACCACTGTAGAAGGCAGTTTGGCAGCTCCTCAGGAAGGTAGGTATAGAAATGTCATATGATCCAGCAATATCATTGCTAGGTATCTATTCAGAGGACATGAGGGCAAGGACACAAACAGACATTTGCTCACCAATGTTTATAGCAGCATTATTTACAATTGCCAAGAGATGGAAGCAACCAAAATGTCCACCAACAAATGAGTGGCTAAACAAGCTGTGGTATATACATACAATGGAATATCACACAGCTGAAAGACAAAATAAAGTTATGAAGTATGTAACAACATGGATGGACCTTGAGGACATTATGCTGAGTGAGATTAGCCAGAAACAAAAGGACAAATACTGTATGGTCTCACTGATATGAACTAATATGAGTGAATGAACTTGGAAAATTTCACTTAAGAACAGAGATCATCAGGAGATAGAAATAGGATACATATTGGGTAATTGGAGCTGAAGGGAAACAGACTGCAACAGGACTGATTGTAAAAATTCAGACATGGATAGCATAATACCACCTAACTGTAATACAACAATGTTAGTACACTGAATGAAGCTGAATGTGAGAATTATTGAGGGGGGAGGGCTGGAGGCACAAATGAAATCAGAAGCAAAGATAGTTAATAAAGACTGAAATGGAATAATCTAGGAATGCCTAGAGTGTACAATGATAGTGACAAATGTACAAATTTAAAAATGTGCTTGCATGAGGAAGAACAAAAGAATGTCAGTATTGCAGTGTGTTGAAAATAGATGGTAATTCATATTTTAAAACTTTAATTTATGCATGAGACTAAAGCAAAAAATGTTTATTTGGTAAAAAATTTATATTTTGACCAGTGCATTTCATAATATAACTTATGTGCACAGTTTAATTGAACACCATAAGTACTTGGAACCTTGATAGGGCATTAGCATTTGTAGGTTTGTCCAGAGTGATGGCCTGATAAATCCCAGAGTGATTTGAACAGTGAATAAAAAAGTATTTGCAAAGTCCCCCTGGGGAATAGCAAGAAAATGGGAAAATTCTACTTCCCCATGTAGAGAATTCTTGATATTTTTACAAGCAGTGAGGATAACCAAAACAATAGGCCAAGCCCTCAATCTTGTGGTTTTTTCCCCATGAAACTTATCCCCACAAAGGATAGGCTAAGCCTACTTAAAATTAGGCCTAAGAGTCACCCCCAAGAAAACCTCTTTTGTTGCTCAGATGCGGCCTCTTTCTCTCAGCCAACATGACAAGCAAACTCACTGCCCTCCCCCTCTCTACATGGGACTTAACTCCTGGGGTGTAAACCTTCCTGGCAATATGGGACAGAAATCCTAGAATGAGCTGGGATTCAGTATCAAGGGGTTGAGAAAACCTTCTAGACCAAAAGGGGAAAGAGAGAAATCAGACAAATTCTCTCAGTCCATGGCTGAGAGATTTCAAACAGTCGAGAGGTTATCCTGAAAGTTATTCTTATGCATTATATAGATATCCCCTTTTTAATTAAGGTATATTGGAGAGGCTGGAGGGGAGTGCCTGAAAATGTAGAGCTGTGTTCCAGTAGCCATGTTCCTTTAAGATGATTGTATGATGACATAGATTTCATATCATTATATGTCACACAATGTGACTGTGTAATTGTGAAAACCCTGTGCCTGATGCTCCTTTTTTCTATGGTATGGACAGATGAGTAAAACATGTGGATTAAAAATAATTAAATATGGGGGGAACAAATGTTAAAATAAATTTAGTAGATTGAAATCCTAGTGATCAATGAAGCAGAGTGATAAGGGGTACAGAAAAAAATAGGGAAAACAAAGCCTAAAATATATTGCATAGATGGAAATACTAGCAGTCAATGAGAGGGAGGGGTAAGAAGTATGGTGTGTATGAGTTTTTTCTTTTTGGTTCTTTTTCTGAATTAATGCAAATGTTCTAAGAAATGATCATGGTGATGATATTGTGAGTTTTTTATTATATACCAAGAATGAAATGATCATATGGTAAGAATGTTCATGTTTGTATGTTGTTATGTCTAAAAAATTTTTTTTTAATTAAAAAAGCAAAAAGGGACCTAGATTGTAAGCTGTTAGTGCAGATACTTTAAGTCCAGAGTGGTGATTATTATTTCTGAATTTTGAGAGACTGTTTTATATACATAACCTGATATTTAGAGATAAGAATGAAGCCAAACAGCTTGGGGTTAAAGAATTCAGAACATGGGGTGAGGAATACGGTGTCTATATGTTAGAACCACATATACTCTTTGAGACCAATGGAAGAGACATTTATTTGATCTGGAACTGAAATTTTCTGTAGTGCATTATCTAATTCAACCTATCCATATAGCTCATTTGAACATAGGAAGCACAGAATAAGAAAGAGGCCCTTTAATCCTGTATAGATTATTGTAATTCCTGGAAACATCCTAGAGTATATTAAGCAGATAATCAAAAAGTATTGACAAAGTCCCCTGAGGGAGGGGAGAAAGACTATGGAACTATTAAACCTCACTATCAGGGAATCCCCTGATACTGTGTCAAACTTTAGGGATACCCAAATCAATAAGCCATGCCCTCGAACATGAGGCTTACCATTGTGAAGCTTATGTAGGTAGCATAGAAGCCTAAATTACCTATAGGCATGCCTAAGAGTTACTTCTGGAGAACTTCTGTTGCTGCTCAGATGTGGCCTCAGTCTCTCTAAGCCCAACTCTGCAAGTGAAATCATTGCCCTCCCCTCTACATGGGACATGACATCCATGGGTGAAAGTCTCCCTGATGACATGGGAAATGACTCCCAAGGATGAATCCAGACCTGGAACCATGGGATCAAAAATTACATCCTGACCAAAAGAGGGAAAAGAAGTGTAATTAATAAAGTACTAGTGGCAGAGAGTTCAAATACAGTTGAGAAACTACTCTGGAGGTTGCTCTTATGCAAGCTTCAGGTAGAACTTGCGAACCTATCATAACCTGCCAACCCCCAACCAGGACCATTCCAGCCAATTCTAAAGAACACCTAGGGCAATATATAAGAGTCCACAAGGGTTCCAGGTACTAGAGTAACTTTCCAGAAACCTGCAACCTCCAGACGGGTCCCTAGTTCAGATAAGTCCTGAAACCTAGCCCAGCGTCTTCAGAACATCAGATACTTCCATCTCCCTAGCCCATATTAGTGACAGACCCTTCCAATATCAAAAATTTTGAATTTCCATAGCCCAAATAACCCTAAAGAAAGGTACGGAGAGACCAAAGGTGATGGTAGAGTTATACTGATAAGATAGGATTTAACAAATAGATATGACTGCTGAATCATTAAATTGATATTTTAGTCTGCAGTATCTTAGAATATCTAGAAGTAAAAACCTAAAATTGTGGAATTGTAACCCATACCAGACTCTGAAATCTGTTCTACAACTAATTGTTGTGCTGTACTTTGAAATTCATTGGGTTTTTTTGTGTGTGTATATTATTTTTTACAAAAAGGAAAAAAAGTTGAGTGTGATGATAAAAAAATGTATTCCTTAGAGCCCCCTATATTCTGGAGCAGCTAGAAGGAAAAATCTGAGATGATGGTATGGTAGTCCATGACCAACTCTGGGATCTGTCCTGTAACTACTTGTTGAAGAATGCTTTGAAAACTGTTGCTTTTTTCTTTCTTTGCTTTGTATATATGTTATATTATACAATAAAAAAGTTTAAAAACAATCAAACCAGCAAGTTGATGAAGGATATAAAAAAAGACATTGGATGAAAATAAAATGAGCTTGAAAGTTTGAATAAAGAAATCACAGAAATTATGGAAATGAAAGGCACAATAGAAGAGATGAAAAAAACAGTGAAAACCTACAAAATAGATCTGAAGAGGCTGAAGAAAGGTTTATGAACTAAAGGACTGGACATTTGAAATTCAACACACAAAAGAAAATGCAAGAAAAAGAATGGAAAAGTATGAGCAGGATCTCAGGGAACTGAATGACAACATGAAGCATATGAATATACATGTTTTGGGAGTCCCAGAAAGAGAAAAGAAGGTAGGGGGAGCAGAAAGAATAATGAAGGAAACAATCACTGCAAATTTCCCTTTTCTTATGAAAGGCATAAAATTACAGATCGAAGAAGTGCAGTTTATATCAAAAACAATAGATCCAAATAGACATACTCAAAGACACTTACTAATCAGATTTTCAAATGTTAAACACAAAGAGAGAATTTTGAAAGCAGAATGGGAAGAGCAATCATCACATACAAGGGAAGTTCTATAGAACTATATGTGGATTTCACAGCAAAAACAATGGAGGCAAGAAGGCAGTGGCACGATTTAGTTTAGATTCTGAAAGAGAAAAACTGCCACACTAATTCTATACCCAGCAAAATTGCCTCTCAAAAAGGAGAGGGAAATTAAAATATTTTCAAGCAAATAGGCGCTGAGAGAATTTATAACTAAGAGACTGGCTCTGCAAGAATAAGGACTATAGGCACATAGGAAAAGGCAGGAGGGAGGTCTGGACAATAGTGTAGAAATGAAGACTATCAGTAAAGACGAAAAGAGAAAAAAATCAAATATGACATATGTATTAATTTGGGTTCTCTAGAGAAACAGGATTAGCAGGAGATATCTATCAATATGAAATTTATAAAAACGTTTCATGAAACTAAGGGGATGTTGGGTCCAAGGTCTGTAGGGCAGGCCACGAGCTGGCAGCTCCAAGAAGGTCCTCAACGAACTCTCAGGAGAGGCTGGCTGGGCAACTGTGGGACTATAGGAGCCCAAAATCTTTAGGGCAGGCACGAACTAGCATCTCCAATGAACATTATCCATGAACTCTCAGGAGAGGCTGGCTGGCTGAAGTAGGAAGAATGATTGCCTCTTCTGAATCCTCCTTAAAAGCCATCCAGTGATTAGATTAAGCATCACTTATTGCAGAAAGTGCCCCTTTAGCTAATTAAATCAACTGTGAATGCAGCCAATGTGATCATGATTTAAGTTCATGAAATGTCTTCATACTGACAAGGCAGCACTTGCCTGACCAGACAACCAGGCACCACCACCTGACCAAGTTGAAAAATGGACCTGATGATGACAACATATAAAATCCAAAAGGTAAAATATTAGAAGAAAGTACTGCCTTTACAATAATAATATTAAATGTTAAAAGATTAAACACCCCAATCAAAAGATGTAGACTGGCACAATGGGTCATAAAAGAGGACCCATCTATATGCTGAATACAGGAGATACATTTTAGACTGAAGAACAAATATAGGTTGAAAGTAAAAGGTTGGGATAAGATATTTCATGCAAACAATAACCACAAAAAAGCAGGGGTAGCTATACTAATATCTGACAAATTAGATTTCAAATGTAAAACAATTAAAAGAGACAAAGAACCATGTATTAATACACCATGTATTAATAAAAGGAACAATTCAACAAGAAGACATAATAATGATAAATATATATGCCAATTCAGCATGCTTCAAAACACAGGAGCCAAATACTTGACAACACTGAAGTTAGAATTAGACATCTCCACCATAGTAGTTGGTGACTTGAATTCCCAGCTCTCAGCAGTGGCTTGAACATCTTGACAGAGGGTCAAAAAGGAAATGGAGATTTTGAATAATATGATAAATGAACTGGACTTAATAGACATTTACAGAACATTGCACCCCACACAGCAGAATACACATTTTTCTGAAGTGCTAATAGATCATTATCAAAGACAGACAATATGTGGGTCACAAAGGAACTCTCAGTAAATTTGAAAAGAATGAAATCATAGAAAACACTTTCTTGGGTCATAATGGAATGAAGTTGGAAATCAATAACAGGCAGAGGGCCAGAAAATTCACAAATATATGGAGGCTTAAAAAGACACTCTTAAACAACCTGTGGGTCAAGAAGACATTAGAAAAGAAATCAGTAAATATCTTGAGACAAACATATGGGATGCAGCAAATATAGTTTGAGAAGGAAAATTATTGCCTTAAATGCCTATATTAGAGAAGAAAAAAGAGCAAAAGTTGAGTAATTAACTGCTCTCCTGGAAGAACTAGAGAAAGAACAGCAGTCCATTGGACGGCAGTGGAGTGGTTCCACAGGAAGCTAGGGGTTGGGCTGCCAAATGATCCTGAAAACCCATTGCTAAGTATGTATCTGGAGGAACTGAGTGTTGGGACACAAATGGGACATTTGCACAGTGGCATTTACAGCAGCACTGTTCCTGATCCACAATGGATTGAGAGGCCTAAGGGTACAACAATTGAAGAACAGAAGGGGTATCTATGGTGTATATACAATGGACTACTGAGCAGCCTCAAGAAAGAATGAAATTGTGAAGCATAAAACTAGGAGAATGAAACTTAAGGACTGTATGTTGAATGAAATGGCAGAAACAAAAAGACGATATTATTATGCCTCGATCATATGGGCTAACTATAAAATAAAAACTCAGTGAACTAAAGTTGAGAGCATAGGTTACTAGGTTGGGGCCCATTGTAGAGGGTCTTAGATTGTAAGCTCCTGCAGCAAGTCATGCATATTCAGGAGGTGAACTGTTAATTCTAAATTCTGATATACTGATCTGTTTGTATATCACCTGGTCATTCCCAGAAGCTTCAGGTGTTTTTGTGGCACTTTAGACTCGGAGTTTGAGTTCTGAAGCTCTGAAAGTTAACAGTCTTCCATACAAGAACTGCTTAAAAAGTTGCAAATGTGATCAGACTTCAAGCAGAGATATGAATGAATGATCTGGACAGGACTAAGCTATCCTTACCTGTAAGGATGATATCATACAGATTTTAAAACTTCAACTTCTGTGTGAGATTAAAAGAAGAGATGTTTGCTTAGTGGAAAATTCATATTTTCAGTAGTGCATTTCCTAATTTAACTGGTATGGTCAGTTTAGTTGAACACAGTTAAGTATATGGAATTTTGACGAGTGTGTGAGATCTTGTTGGTTTGTTCAGATTAGTGTGATGCCCCAATATATCCCAGAGTAATTTGGGCAGAGAACAAAGAAATATTTGCAAAGTTCCTTGGGGAAATGGGAAGAAAGTAGGAAATATTCAACTTTTCCATTTGGAGAATTCCTGATATTCTCAAAAACAATGGGGGCAACCAAATCAATAGGCTGAGCCCTCAATCTTGGGGTTTGCCCCTATCTTTTACCCCTGCAAAGGATAGCCTAACCCTTTTTTTCCTTTTTATGCTCCTTTTTTCCAGGGTATGGACAGATAAGTAAAAAAAAAAAAAAAAAAAAAAAGAGAGATAAAAATAAATAAATAATGGAGGGGAACAAAGGATAAGATAAATAGGATAGATGAATAGATGAAATATTAATGGACATTGAGAGAGAGCAGACATATATTTCATATATGGTGTATTTCATACATGGCTCACAATATCATCACATAGTAATATACTCATTACCATGTTTTAGAAAATTTGCATCACTCCAGAAAAAGAAATAAAAAGAAAAAACTCATATGTACCATACCCTTTACCCCTCCCTCTCATTGACCAAAAGTATTTCCATCTACCCAATATATTTTAACCTTTGTTTCCTCTATATTTTTTCTATACCCCTTACCACCCTATTTCATTGATCACTATCATTTCAACCTACTCAATTTATTTCAACATTTGTTCCCACTATTATTTATTCATTTTAATCCATATTTTTTACTCATCTGTTTGTATGGTAGGCAAAAGGAGCATCAGACACAAGGTTTTCACAATTACACAGTCACATTGCAAAACCTGTATCATTATACATTCATCTTCAAGAAACATGGCTACTGGAACACAGCCCTACCATTTCAGGCACTTCCCTCTAGCCTCTCTAATACACCTTAAACTTAAAAAAGTGCTACCTATATAATGCATAAGAATAACCTCCAGCCACTGACACTTTATTTTGTCTCATTTCTCTCTTCCCCTTTTCGGTCAAGAAGTTTTTCTGAATCCCTTGATGTTGAGTCCCAGCTTATTCTAGGATTTCTGTGCCACATTGCCAGGGAGGTTTACACCCCTGGGAGTCACGACCCAGGTAGAGAGGTGGAGAGTAGTGAGTTTGTTTGTCGTGTTGGCTGAGAGAGGGATTGGCCACATCTAAGCAACAAAAGAGGTTTTCTGGGGGTGACTGTCAAGCCTAATTTTAAGTAGGCTTAGCCTATCCTTTGTGGAGATAAGTTTTACATGAAAAAAAGCCAAGATTGAGGGTTCAGCCTATTGATTTCATTGTCTCCACCTCTTGCAAGACTAAGGAATTCCCCAAATGGGGAAGTTGAATTTTTCCCCTTTCTCACCATTCCCCCAAGGGGACTTTGCAAATACTTCTTTATTCACTGTTAAATCACTCTGTAATTTACTGGGGCATCACACTAGACAAACCTACAAAATCTCATGCCCTATTCAAGGTTTCATGTACTTTTGGAGTTCAATTAACCTTTCAATATAAGTTATATTAGGAAATGCACTAGTCAAAATATAAATTTTGTGCATTACACCATTTAGCAACTGTTAAAAATTTTGAAAAAGTGATCAGGCTTCAACTAGATATATGAATGAATCTGATTTTGGTAGGAGTAAGGTAAATCAGAATACAGGGTAAAAGATGATTATGGTCCATATTTTTAAATTTTAACTTCTATGTCAGACCAAAGGAAGGGATGTTTATTTGGTGGAAAATTTATATTTTGGGTGGAGCATTTCCTAATTTATCTTGTATGGTCAGTTGACTTGAATACCATAAGTATATGGAATCTTGAATAGAGTGTGAGATCTTGTGGGTTTGTCCAGGTTAGTGTGATGCCATGATATGTCCCAGAGTAATTTTGGCAGTAAATGAAGAAGTATTTACAAAGTCCCCTTGGGGAAATGGGGAGAAAGGAGAATATATTCAACTTCTCCATCTGGGGAATTTCTGATATTTTCACAAGCAGCGGGGACAACGAAATCAAGAGGCTGAGCCCTTGATCTTGGTGTTCACCCTTATGAAACATATTCCTGCAAAGGATAGGCTAATCCTACTTATTATTATGCTTAAGAGTCACCTCTTTTTTGTTGCTCCGATGTGGCCTCTCTCTCTAAGCCAACTCAGCAGATGAACTCACTGCCCTTCCCCCTACATGGGGCATGATTTCCAGGGGTGTAAATCCCTGGCAATGTGGGAAACAACTCCCAGGATGAGCCATGACCTAGCATCATGAGACTGAGAAAGCCTTCTTGACCAAAAGTGGGAAGAGAGAAATGAAACAAAATAAAGTTTCAGTGGCTAAGAGATTTGAAACAGAGTCAAGAGTTTATCCTGGACCTTACTCTTATGCAGTATACAGATGTCCCTTTTTAGTTTGGTGTGTGTTGGTGTGGCTAGAGGGAAATACCTGAAACTGCTGAGCTGTGTTCCTATAGCCTTAATTCATGAAGATGATCATATAACAATATAGCTTTTACAATGTGACTGAATTGTGAAAGCCTTGGGTTTGATGTTCCTTTTATCCAGGATATGAGAAGATGAGTAAAAATAAATAAAGATAAAAAGTATATAAGTAATAAGGAGGATGAAGAGTAAAAAACTGGGTAGATTGTAATACTGGTGGTTAATAACACGGAGGGCCAAGGGGTGTGTGATGCATGAGTTTTTTCTTTCTTGCTATTGCTTTTTCTGGAGTGATGTAAATGTTCTAATCATTTTTGTTGAATACACAACTATGTGATGATATTGTGAGCCATTGATTTATAATATGTAGGAACTGTATGTGTGAGAATATTTCACAATAAAAATATTTTTTCAAAAATTTATTGCACTGTAAATTCTCACCAGAGCAATTAGGAAAGAAAAAGGAATGAATCATTCCCAAATTTAAAAGAAGAGTTAAAACTGTCTCTAATTGTAGATTACATGATCTTACACATAGAAAATCCAAAGGAATCAAAACCAAACAACTGGAGCTAATAAAAGAGTTCTGCAAAGTGGCAGGTTATAATATCAACATGAAAAAATCAGTTATTTTCTTTCCATGCAACATTTTATGTTATAGATAGATAGATATATAGATGATAGATAGATAGATAGATAGATAGATAGATAGATAGATAGATAGATAGATAGATAGATATAGATAGATAGATCAAAGGCACAGAATTTGAAGTCCATAATAGATACATTCATACATCTATGGACAATAGATTTTCAGCAAGGGTGCTAAGGACATGCAATGGGAAAGAAGACTCCTTTCAATAACTGGTGTTGGGAAAATTAGATATCCACATACAAAAAGTGGTAATGGATTAAGAACCTTAATATGAGAGCTAAACTATAAAACTCTTAGAAGATAACATGGTGGCAATTCTTCATGAGCTAGAATTATTTATGATCTATTTGTTTATCTTGATGCCAGTATCACAGTTTTGATTACTGTAGCTTGGTAATACAATTTGAAATTGGGAAGTGTGAGTCTTACAACTTTTTTTCTTTTTCAAAATTGTTTTGGCTATTTAGAGCCTCTCACACTTCTAAATAATTTGAGAATGAGGTTTTCCATTTTTGCAAATAAAAATAAAAACAGGCTGCTGGAAATTTAACAGGGATTGTATTGAATCTATAGATCATTTTGGTAGCATTGATTGTTAAGTCTTCTAGATCATGAACACAGTGTGTCTTGCATTTATTTAGGTCTTCATTTACTTCTTTCAGCCATATTTTGTAGTTTTCTTTGTCCTTGATTAAATGTATTCCTAAATTCATCTAGGAATTCTATTGCAAGTAGAATTGTTCTATTATGAAGCCATGCAGGTGAGGCGGTTTGAATCTGCTTTATACCCCAGAAGAGCCATGTCCTTTAATCCTCATTCAATATTGCTGGGTGGTATCTTTTTTATTGTTTTCATGGAGATGTGACCCGCCCAATTGTGGGAGGTGACTTTTGAATAGATGGTTTCCATGGAGATGTATATCCACCCTTTCAAGGAGGGTTGTTCATTGGAGCCCTTTAAAAAGGAAGCATTTGGGAAACAGCTATGAGAAGCACCAGGACTGACAGCCAACAGAATGGACAGAATCCCAGCAAAGTCACTGAAGAGAAAGCTAGCAGATCTTGCCCTGTGCCTTTCCAGCTGAAAGAGAAACCCTGAACTTCATCAGTATTCTTGCACCAAGTTATGTTTTCCTGGATGCCTTAATTTGGAAATTTTCACAGCCTTGCCTTAATTTGGACATTTTCACAGCCTTAGAATAGTAAACATGCAACTTAATAAATTCCCCTTTTAAAAGCCATTCTATTTCAGGTAGATCACAGACTGGTAGTTTTTACAAACTAAAAGAACAGGGTTCCTCAGAAAGTTAAATACAGCACCAGTGATTCCACTTCTAGGTACATGCACAAAGAATGTGAAAGCTGGGTCAAGTATAGATTCTTGTACACCAACGCATATAATAACATTGTTCATAATAGCCAAAAAGTGGAAACAGCCAATTGCTTATCGTCAAATGAATGGATAAACAAAATGTAAGATAGAACGAAATTCTGAGACATGCTGCAACACGGAAGAATCTTAAAACATTACACTCAGTGAAACAAACAAGATGTTATAAAGACAAATATTTTGATGCCACTTATAAGAAACATCTAAAAATAGGAAATTCATAGAGATAGAAAGTATATATGAGGTTACCACAGAGTAGGGGAAGAGGGGAAGGGAAAATGTTTGCTTGTTGGGTGTAGAGTGTTTGTAAATAAAAATTAATTTTTTAAAAAGACATGAAAAAAATTGGAGTGGGGCATATGGGCAGATCTTGATGGGGACAGGGGACATCGTAACTCTAAATAATGCTGAGTTTTCTTTGCCAGGTAAACCTATAATGATCTCCTTTGAGGGAGCATCCATCCACTCCTGACTTAGGAGGTTAACTCTGTGTTCTAGTTTGCTAGCTGCCGGAATGCAACACACCAGAGACGGATTGGCTTTTAATAAAAGGGGATTTATTTTGTTGGTTCTTCAGAGGAAAGGCAGCTAACTTTCCACTGAGGTTCTTTCTTACGTGGAAGGCACAGGATGGTCTCTGCTGGTCTTCTTTCCAGGCCCCTGGGTTCCAACAACTTTCCCCGGGGTGACTTCTTTCTCCATCTCCAAAGGCCTGGGCTGAGCTGCAAGTGCTGAGATGAGGAATGCCGAGCTGCTTAGCTGTGCTACGTTGCAAGCTCTCATTTAAGCACCAGCCAATTAAGTCAAATGTCACTCATTGCAGCAGACACGCCTCCTAGCTGACTGCAGATGTAATTGGCAACAGATGAGGTTCACCTACCATTGGCTTATGTCTGCAGCAACAAGATTAGGTATGCTCACCTGGCCAAGTTGACAACTGAATCTAACTAACACACTCTGTTTTGACAGAGAAAAATGTAATAGAATTCCCTGAGATAGTTGACTTACAAGACCCCACACATTCTTCTCAGTACTACCTACCCCACCCGCACTGCTCTTTACACCCAGCTCACAACTAGACTGAAATCCCAGCAGACCCCAAAAAGTAAGATATAAAGTCCAACCCATGAAGAGATATCCTAAACTCAAAAGAAACTCGGATTTCTTCCAATATAGAGACAGAAATCAGGGGAACATGCTCAGCTTGCTTGAGACCCATGACCCTTCGTTTCCTTCCCATTCCTGCCTTGTGGAATGCCTTTGCCACCATTGTACACAGTCTTTGAGGCCACTTTCATAGCCAAGAGGGCACTTCTTAGCTCTCTTTTGTGGGTTTTCTCTAGTAAACTTCTAGCAGGTCTGTGGTAGAGTATATTGCTCTCATGGAGCTACTAGTCTCCTCTTAATTACTTACCAACAAATCTCCATTGTTTTCAAGAGCTCCTTTAAGCTTAAACTTTGCCACACTCTAACTAAAGTTCTAACTAAAGCCAGTTCTAACTAAAACCTGTTACCTTGGGAAGAGTTTCAGATCTCTCTTTTCTTATCGCCTGCTTCTCCCCCTGGACAAAATCTCTCCGCCACTACTCCAGAGCTGAGACTGTGGACATTGGTCCACTTCTCGTGGACTGGCATTCCTGTTTTATTAGCAGGGCACTGGGCAGGGGCAGTAGCCTCTAATCCTTTACGGCTTGCTTTTCCTGGTGTAGGACCTCTGTCTAAAGAGTGAGTACAGAGGGAAGACATGAGGGCAAGGATACAAATGGACATTTGCACACGAATGTTTATAGTAGCATTATTTACAATTGGTAAGAGATGAAAACAGTGTAAATGTCCATCAATGGATGAATGGCTAAATAAGCTGTGGTATATACAGATGATGGAATATTACATACCTGTAAGACAGAATAAAGTCATGAAGCATGTAACAATGTGCATGGATCTTGAGGATATTATGCTGAGTGAAATTAGTCAGAAACAAAAGGACAAGCATTGTGTAGTCTCACTAATATGAGCTAACATTAATGAGCTTGGAGAATTGAAGGTAAGAACACAGGTTATCAGGCAATAGAAACAGAGTAGAGATAAGGCAATTAGTGCTGAAGGAATACAGATTGTGCAGCAGGACTGATTGTAAAAATTCAGAAATGGATAGCACAATACTCTCTGATGATGGCACAATAATATAAGTACACTGAATGAAGCTGGATGTGAGTATGACAGAGGGAGAGGGGCTGGAGGTGAGTATGATACCAGAAGGAAAGAAAGAGGTTAAAGTCTAAGATGGCAGAATTTAGGAATGCCTAGATTGGACAATTATGGTGATTAAATGTCCAAATTAAAAAATGTTTTTGAGTGAGGAGGAACAAAAGAATGTCAAAATTGCAGGGTTTTTAAAATAGATGGTATATGGGAAAACATACCATCAATGTAAGCTAGGGAGCATAGTCAACAATAACATTGTAATACTTCCACCGAATGTAACAAAGGTATTATGCCAAAACTAATGGTCAACACGTAGGGGGAATGAGAGAGGGGTACGGATTCTTTGTGGAAGAAAAAGAATGTATTCAGATAGAGTATGATGGCGAAAGCATGTCTATACACTTAGGTTGGATTGTATGATGCATGAATAAAACTGTTTAAGAATGAAGAGAGAGAAGCAAGTGCTAGAGAAAATATGAAGAGAGAGATATTCACTGTCGGTGGGGAAATGAGAGGTGCAGCCCTGGGGAGGGCAGTGTGGTGGTTCCACAGGAGGCTAAGGATGGGTTGCCATATGATGCTGAAAGCAGTTGCTCAGTATATACCTGGAGGAACTGAGCATTGGGACACAAATGAACAATTGCACACTGGTGTTTTCTGGTGGCAGTGTTCTTGATCCACAATGAAAGGACTGGCCTCAGTACAACAACTGAGGAATAGAATGAGGGGGTCTATGTAATGCACATACAATGGACTACTGAGGGGCACAAGAATGAATGAAGTCATCAGGCAGTAACTAGTTAATGAAACTTAAGGACTGTATATTGAATGAAATGTCCAAAACAGAAAGACAAATATTATCATGCCTCAATCATATGGACCAACTATAATATAAAAACTTGGTGAACTAATGTTGAAAGCATAGGTTACTAGGCTGGGGCCTATTGTAAAAGGTCTTAGATTGTAAGCTCTTATACTAGTCACATATATTAAGGAAGTGTAACTGAGATATTGAGATATTGAGCTGTTTGTATATAACATGGTCTTTCTCAGAAACTTCGGGTATTTATCTGACACCCGAGACTCAGAGTTAGAAACTTAAAGCTATGAAAGTCAGGAGTACCGCATACAGTAACTATTTAAAAAGTTGAAAAAATTATCAGACATCGACTAGAATATGAATGAAGCTGATCTGAATAGGACTAAGGTATATCAGAAGACTGGGTAAAGGATGATATCGTGCATATTTTCAAATTTCAACTTCTGTATGAGACTAAAAGGAGAGATGATTATTGGGTGTAAAATGTACATTTTGGGGTACACAACACTTTGCCCTTTGTCCCCCTATTATTTATTTATATTTTTAATCCATATTTTTTTACTCATCTGTTCATAACCTGGATATAAGGAGTTAACTTATAACTTGTGTGGTCGGTTTAGTTGAACACCATAAACACGTGGAATCTTGAATAGGGTGTGAAAGTTTGTTGGTTTGTCCAAGTTGGTGTGATGTCCTGATAAATCCCAGAGTGATCTAGGCAGTGAATAAAGAAGTATTTGCAAAGTCCCCTTGGGGGAATGGAGAGAAAGGAGGAAATATTCAATTTCCCCATTTGGAGAATTCCTGATATTTTCATAAGCAATAGGGACAACCAAATCAATAGGCTGAGCCCTTGATCTTGGAGTCTTCCCGTGTGAAACTTATTCCTGCAAAGGATAGCCTAAGCCTACTTAAAATCAGGCCTAAATGTCTTCCCCAGAGAAACTGTTTTGTTGCTCAGATGTGGCCTCTCTCTCTAAGCCAACTCAGCAGGTGAACTCACTGCCCTCCCTCCTACATGGGACATGACTCTAAGAAGTGTAAATCGCCTTGGCACTGAGGGACAAAAACTGCAGGATGAGCTGGGACCCAGCATAAAGGAATTGAGAAAGCCTTCTTGACTGAAAGGAGAAAGAGAGAATTAAGACAATATAAAGTTTCAGTGACTGAGAGATTTCAAATAGAGATAAGAGGTTATTCTGGAGGTTATGCTTATGCATTAGATACACATCCCTTTTTAGTTTATGGTGTATTAGAATGGCTGGAGAAAAGTACCTGAAACTATAGAGCTATGTTCCAGCAGTGTAGATTTTTGAAGATGGTTGTATAAAGATGTAATGTTTTCAATTTGACTGTGTGACTGTAAAAGCCTTGTGTCTGATACTCCTTATATCCAGGTTATGAACAGATGAGTAAAAAAATATGGATTAAAAATATAAATAAATAATAGGGGGACAAAGGGTAAAATAAATTGGGTAGATGGAAATATTAGTGGTCAATGAGAGAGAGGAGTAAGGTGTGTGGTATATATATGAGTTTTTACTTTTTTCTTTTTATTTCTTTCTCTGGAGTGATGCAAATGTTCTTAAAAATGACCATGGTGATGAATACACAACTCTATTATGATACTGTGAGCCACTGATTGTACACCATGTAGGGTATGTGTGGGTGTGAAGATTTCTCAATAAAAATTTTAAAGAAATAATAAATTAAAAGAAAGGCCAATGTGTCTGGAACGCCTTGTCAGCTGGGAAGGCACATAGCAACGTCTTCCAGCTTTCTCTCCTCATTTATTCAAATCGTTTCCCCAAGGCCATTTTCCTCCTGCTGCTCCAAATGTCTTTGGCTGTGTGGGCTCTGTTGCTTTGTCCAAAATGCTTCCTTCTTAAAGGGCTCCAGTAAGCAGCCCAACTTTGAACAGGTAGGGACACATCTCCAAGAATGCCAACTAATCATTTGGCCCCACCCTGGAATATTGATTGAGGATTAAAGAACATGGCTTTTCTGGGGTACACAACACTTTCAAACCGGCATACTGTGGTTGTTTGGCTGTGAAGAGGGTCCAGGAAGCGCCTTATGCTGGCTGTTCTAGTTTGCTAGCTGCCAGAATGCAATATACCAGAATCAGAATGGCTTTCTAAAACGGGAATTTAATAAGTTGCTAGTCTACAGTTCTAAGGCCAAGAAAATGTCCAGTTAAAACAAGTATATAGAAATGTCCAGTCAAAGGCATCCAGGGAAAGATACCCTGGTTCAAGAAGGCCAATGAAGTTCAGGGCTTCTCTCTCATCTGGAAGTGCACGTGGCGAACACGGTGTCATCTGCTAGCTTTCTCTCCTGGCTTCCGGTTTCATGAAGCTCCCCGGGAGGCATTTTCCTTCTTCATCTCCAAAGGTTGCTGGCTGGTGGACTCTCTGCTTCGTGGTGCTGCAGCATTCTCTACTTTCTCTGAATCTCCCATTCTCCCAAATGTTTCCTCTTTTATAGGTCTCCAGTAAACCAATCAAGACCCACCCAAATGGGTGGAGACATGTCATCACCTAATCCAGTTTAACAACCACTCTTGACTAAATCACATCATCCAGGGAGATGATCTCATTACAGTTTCAAACATACAGTATTGAATAGGGATTATTCTACCTTTATGAAATGGGATTTTGATTAAAACATGGATTTTCTAGGGGGCATACTTCCTTTCAAATCAGCACACTGGCATTCCACACCGAGGAATAAAAGCTATAGGGATGCATACCAACTCTAGTAAAATAGTAAAATGTGAACTGGGCTCCAGCTAGTAGTTCCCTCTGGTCTTTGGAAAAGTAGAGAAGATGCTTCAATTGTTTTAATTTATTTCTTCTTTTTAATAGAAAATTTTAAGCATAATATGTATCTGAACACTGGGTATATGAGTGTATGCTATACTATTCCAGAACTATTCAGCATGTTTTTTGTGGAGAGCCAGGAGCAATCAATCAGGCCCAACCAGGAACAACGAATCAGGCCCAAGCAGGGAAAGTCTCCACAACATTGGGGCAGAATGTCCCCAAAGTTCAACAGTAACCAATGTTAGGAAACTGAGGGAACAGGATGTGTTTTGGCAACAGCTAACTGCATTTTTCTGCTTCTATGATTGTGCTTGCTTGCCAGCAACTGCAAAACCACAACATGATTTTAGCCTTTATAAGCACAGCTTGAAAACCTCTGGCTGCTGCTCTCTGAATCTTCCTTCTTGGAGGTTTCTTAGGCAGTCGCTGGCAGGCTAATAAAGACTCCCAATTGGCTTGCAGTTTTGAATTGTGGTCTCTCTTTTGGCACGCCCCACAACATTTTGAGTATCTCACAAATGGTGAGATACTGGTGGGCACAGGATGGAAGGAAAGGTTGGAAATCAGAGGCCTAACACCGTCTTGGGATTTCAAAGGAAGAGCCTCAAAAGGCAAACCAAAATCTAAGACACATTCCTTCAACAACCTTCCAGACTAGGCTCAGTCCTAGGAGTTTTGTATTCTAAATCTTCAAAACACTTTTCAAATACAAGACCTTGGTTAACAACAACCCCTGTGAGCTTTACCAGTATGGGGGATTCATTTTTTAACTGCTTCTTTAGTCTTAAACTTACTACGTCTCAGGTTCTTCAACTAGCAAGGCTAACTAACGACCAGAGCATCTCCCGCACAATTTTGTAAGGGTGAATAATTTATGTTAACGAGACCAACGAGCCGGCTGGCATAGGGTAAGAGCCCAAGAAATGTTAGTTGCTGCTGTTATCTTATTGTTTACTGGGCACAGTTCTAATAACCGTGCGAGGAGATGACTGGGAAATAAGGAAACCAAGCGTCTGTTGCGCTCTCTGAGATGCATTAAAACCATAAACCCAAGAGCACTAAAGGTTTCAAAGGAAGACGGGTCTTCAGAATAGAAAAGAAAAACTCTCCTAGCATGGCGTTTTCCAAGACCGGTCTCCCGGGAGTCAGTACGGGTTCTCCAGGGAATCAACCGCTGGCGCCTCCCTTGCTTTCCGGAAAGCCTGGCATCCCGCAGGCCGCAAGGCTGGGAGGGCAGAGCGTGGCAGGGGGCGGGAGGCGGCGAGAGCTGGTTGGGCCGGGCGAGAGGGGCGGGAGGGCCCGGAGGGGCGGGTGGTTGCTGGAAGTCTGGCGCGGCAGTAGGCGGGGTGCGGCGAAGGGGAAGTGAAGAGTCCGGGCGCTGGGCTTGTAGCAGTTGCGCGGAGACCGGCGGTGACAGCTCGGACCGCGGGTGAGAGTCAGGTATTGGAGTCATGCTCCAAGCGTTAGGCTCCCTGGCGGCCGCCCTCTGGGCAGGGTTCCGTCTCCGTACTGTCCTCCTGGGTGCCGTCGCCTTTCTGTTCATTGCTGATTTCCTCAAAAAGCGGCGACCGAAGAACTACCCGCCTGGGCCTCCGCGTTTGCCCTTCTTTGGCAATTTCTTCGAAGTGGACTTTAAGCAGTCGCATCTGCAGCTTCAGCAGGTAGGAGCGGCAGAAGTGTCCGGCCATGGCTTGGTTTGAACCTGCAGGGCAAGGGGAATTCCAGGGAACAGAGGGAAGGGTTTGGGTGGCTCCGCCGCTGAAGCTGGTAACCTGGGTAAACCCCGCTTTGATGTTCCTCTTCCTCATCCAAATGACATCATTCTACCTGCCCTTTATATGGGCGAAATGTTATTAAAAGGTTACTACTTAAGTGTAGTAGGCTTATCTTCCTTAATTCATTTATGTTATCTTGTTAAATATTATTGCTATATATTAAATTTGCTTTGTCACCTGTAACATTACTTTACCGTGTAGCTCTTCAAAAATATTTCGTTCGTGTAAGTTCCGTTTCCCATGTGTGAAACGGTGATAATAATCCTAAACCTCACCACTTCTCAAGTGAATAACTGCCACCACCACACTAACTGAGCCTCTGACCCTCAGCCTGTTTCCCCATTCAGTGCACTCTCACTGAAGTAATAATCTAAATTTGTCATTCCCTCTGTAGCTATTTTCAGTGCCTCCCATTGCCCCGCAGAATTCTGACTCCATACCTAGGTGCTTGAGACCTTTCTTGACACGATCTCTTTCCACTTTTTTATTCTCATCTCCCATCAAGGCTCCGCAATTCTAGCGGCTCTGAATTCCTTAAAAGGTCCCTCCAACATTCAACATTTTCTCAAGAATCCTCAGCTGGTATCCCTGTCCTTCAGCACAGGTACCTGGATGAGAGTTCACATTGTGGTAGGTGGTTACGAAGATTAAATAGGACATTTAATGGGCAGCATTAACAAAGCTTATAGAAACGGCACACAAACTATTAGTCCCCTTTCTCCACAAATCCCGTCATAGTTTAAACCCATGTCCATATTACTCAAGTACAAATGGACAAAATTTATCGCTTTCAAGGAGAAATACCTAATTGGCAACTCTGGATAACAGAATTGTTGGCAGAATTTTAAACGTGGACCTTTAAACTCATGCCCTTGTTTTGGAAGCATATTGTTTAATTTTCAAGTGTTTGGAGATTTTCCCATTTTCTTTCTGTTAAAGATTTCCAATTTGATTCCAGTTTGAAATTACTTTATATGATTTCAGTTCTTTTAAATTTGATAAAGTTTGTTTTATGACTCATTATATGGACTACTTTGGTCAAGGTCTGATGTGTGCTTGAAAAAATGCATATTCTGCTGTTGGTGGGTGGAGAATTCTATAAATGTCAATTAGATCCTGTTGGTTGTTGGGTTTCAGTTCTTCTTTATCCTCTGCTGACTTTTTATCTATGGTTCTATCAATTACTGAGAAAGAGGTGAAGACAGCAGCCATAACTATAAGTTTATCTATTTCTCCATTCAGTCGCATCAGGTTTTCCTACATGTATTTGGTAGCTCTGTAGTTTGTGCACATTAAAAATTGCTATGCCCTGTTTTGGTTAATTGACCCTCTCTTCATTTTGTAGTCTCTCCCTGTTCCTGGTGATTACCTTGGCTCTGAACTCTACTTTGCTTGATATTTATATAACCACTTCAGGCTTTCTTTTGATTAGCATTTGCCTGGTATATTTTATCCACCCTTTTACATTTAAGCTATTCATATCATTATATTTGAAATGGACTTCTTATAGACAGTGTGTAGTTCAGTCATTTTTTAAAATTCATATTGTCAGTCTCTGTCTCTTAATTGGTATATTCAGACTGTTTGATGTTTAATGTAATTATTCATATATTAGGATTTAAGTTTGCCATTCTATTATCTTTTATTTGCTTTTTCTGTTTTATTATTGTTCCTTCTGTTTTTCATTACTCCGTTTCTCTTCCCTGTCTTCCTACTTAATCATTCTTTTAAGAATTCCATTTTTATTTATCTATACTGTCTTTGAGTATATCTCTTTTCATAGGTTTTCATTTAGTTGTCACTCAAGATATTACATACACATAAGTACATTACTGCAATCTACTAGTATCAATATTTTACCACTTAAAGCTGAATATAGACACTCTACCACCAGGTAGGTTCCTTTACAATTTCTGCTTTATGTTATAATTGTCTTCAATATTACCTCTAATTTGATCAAGAACCACATCAGACAATATTATAACTCTTTTTTTCAACCGTGCGACATGACCTCAAAAATCAAAAGGAGAAATATAGTCTTTTGTATATACCAATTTATTGACCCTTTCTGTTGCTCCTTCTTCATTCCTGAGGCTCCAAGTTCTTTTACCTTTCCTTCATCTCAGAATGTCTTTATTTCACCTTTATTTCTGCAATATATTATCCAGTGAATTCTATATCCTGTCATGTCAGAGTTCCTCCCACAGACTCTTTAGGGGAGGAGCACCACCTGGTTACTGCGGAGCTGTGGTGGAAGACAATG
Organism: Tamandua tetradactyla; assembly: GCF_023851605.1. Classification (NCBI taxonomy): domain Eukaryota; kingdom Metazoa; phylum Chordata; class Mammalia; order Pilosa; family Myrmecophagidae; genus Tamandua; species Tamandua tetradactyla. The sequence goes on from NC_135328.1 coordinate 160,695,970, forward strand.
TTCCACCCGTGGGTATCACGAATAAAGGACTCTTAGGGTGGGGAAGCACTGCATCTTTTTTGCATGGTTTTCAGCTCAAGAAAAGTCAGATAAAAAGATTAAAAATGTTTTGTCCTGTTGCACTATCTTTTCCTGAACTTTGGTTAGATACAGAAAACAGACTTTCCTAGAAGCCATGTTGTCTGTGCCCATTGGTGTTGTGATTAGTAGGAAGTGTAAAATGAAAGCCTTTTACTCTATCTTGTTCAGAATGAGAAGATAAAGACTAATAGTAACGGCCTCACCAACACCACCCAGCATCTACCCTTTACCTACCACTTGGACTCCTTTGGCTAATGGACTCTACATTCTACTCGCACTGGGTAGCTTCTTTGTCCCTAAACACTCAGATTTTCCTGCCTTTGCATTTGCATATGCTCTTCTCACAATATTGTCAGTTGAGTCATTTACCTTAGCCTGAAGTTTTCAGCTTTTCTTTAACACCCTTATTGAATATTCAAAATTAGTCAAGAGGCTAAGAAATTCACCCAGGCCCAGCAAGATGAAAAAAGTCTGCTTGATTTATGGGGACCATTACTGACATTTTCTAGAAGCAAAAAGATGTACTTGGGAGGCAAACCAACCTGAGATCGAATCTTGGTGCTGCCCTTACCAGCAAGTCAGGACATAGTGTGCCTTCACATTATGTTTCTTTGCTGGCATCCTGAACTTAACTTAAGATTTAGCTCAAATATGTCTTCTCTTAGAAGTTTTCTCTAATATCTGGCGTGGATATTCATCTCTTCCTGTGTAATTCTACTTGCATTATAGCTTATAATATCTTCTTCCATACATTAGTTTTTCTGCAATCAGCCTCTCCCAAAGGACTTTGATACCCTAGGCCAAAACCATACTCTATTTTATTTTGTACTACCTCTACATATAGCATAGCAAGGCAGGAAGGAGTCTGACATCTCTTAAAAGGATCATAAAAGCTTGTATCATTGAACTTGAATTTGATTTCCCCAGATTTTTCTCAGAATCCTAGTATAGACTCAAGAACTTCCTGTGAGACCAGGATTCCCAATCAGAGTCCTTGGGCCCCCAGGGACAAGAGAAGCCCTGAACCTTCATGCATGAATGTATTTACATGTACAGGATTTTACTGGAAAGTAGTTCCATGACTATACTAGATTTTAAAAGATTCCATGACTCTAAAATGTAAAGAACCACTGTGATAAATCTTTACTCCTTATTTATTTTATTTCTTTTGTATTGTATATAAATAGCTTTTTTTAACTATAAAGTCAGTACAAACTCATTGCATTATACAGTTTGGCAAAACGGAGAAATAGAGCCTGACCACCGCATCGCTCCCTCCATCACTGTCTCCCACCCAGATGTCCAACACTATCAGACAAACCTCTCCATTAGAACTTTGTTATACAGCTTTCCAGAGTCTGTGTAATAAAAATAAAATTATTTTACAATGCTTTATTAGAGTTTTTCCATATCTAAGAGAAAAATGTTGAACACCTCAATACAAAAATTATTAGAAGACAAGCAGGCAATGCAATATGCAGGCTGTGGAAAAGGTAAAAAACCTCAATAAAATATACAAATGTCGTGCATTTATGCCTTTCAGAATGCTGCTGGTGCACACACACACACACACACACACACAATACCCAGTGTTAAATGAGAGTTCAGGGGAACAGAGTTTCTCACCTCTGGCTGGTAGGAATATGATTTGGTATGCCCTTTTCCTTTTTTCTTTTTTCCTTTTTTCTTCTCTTTGTGTTTTTGTTCTATTGGTTCTTAAGTTTAAAAACTTAGATTAAGTGAACTTTCTCACAACTTTATATATTAGTTAAAGTATGTTCGAATTGATGAATCCTCTTCAGATGCTGTCAGGGTCATTTGATCAGGTAAAGCAATTGGCCTAATATTTGCAGTAAGAACTGTTAGGCACCACCACCATCATTGATATTGTTTGTGAAACCAGGATTCTACAAGAGCATTAGATCTATCCATTTTTACACAGTTGATCATAACATGTAAGTTTTTTGGGGTGTTTTTTTTGGGGGGGGGTGGGGAGCATGGGCAGGCTCCGGGAATCGAACCCGGGTGTCCAGCATGGCAGGCGAGAATTCTGCCCCTGAGCCACCATTGCCCACCCAACATATAAGTTTTTTATTAGCTCTTTTGGACTAGAAATATACATGAGTAGAGAGTGATGAAGATGGAACATTGAGGAATTTTGTTTCAGTAAGCACTTATGAAGTGCTAGATCACTCTAAGTACAAGCTGAGATTCTAGATTGTTTCACATTGTCAGTTGAGTCATTTACATTAGCCTGAAGTTTTCAGCTGTTTCATAAATACAGTTATGGACAAGAGGGCTAAGAAGTTCACCAAGGCACACAGCAATGAAAAAAAAAGAGTCTGCTTGATTTATGTGGACCCATTACTGCCATTTTCAAGAAGCAAGACATGTATATTGGAGGCATACCTTCCTGAGACTGAATCTTGGTGCTGCCCTTGCTAGCCAGTTAGGACATACTGTGCTAGAAATGAACCAAGACTGATAGGGACTCTAGAACAATGGGAAGATAAAACTGAGTCTAGGTCTTTAATGTAGGAGTCAGGTGGTGTGATGATACTGAATCCATTGTCTTTGCTCTGATGGGGTTTTATAGGTCCAGGGTTCTATAGGGGCCATGGTGGAGCAAGTATATGGGGATCAGGGAGCAGGAGCCACAGCCACCTGGAGGAAATGGAACCCTTCTGTTTGACGTCACCGCCTGGAGCTAGATGCAACCCAGACAGATAAGAGGCAGAAGCAGTGTCTACTTGGAGCTGTCTCTTGTTTGGGAGAGGCTTTGATTAATGGGCAAGCATTGTCATGCAAGCAGCATTTACAAACACCTGCAATATTGTGCATGCTCATGAACAGCCCCCCACAATTTGCACACACACCCCCCCCATCCCCAGCCCTTGCTCTCTCATTCTCACTAAATTCAAAGGTGTGGGAGCCATCTCAGGGCATCTTGTCCTGCCCTTTGCCTGGACTTACTACTACATACAGTCTTGAGCATAAACCTAAACCATCATATTTTTTTACAACTCCATACATCACAGCAAAATGCTTAACGTTCTAAGTACTTCGAACTGTGTGCTTGAGCATTTTGTTCATTTCTGAGTTTTCACTGTCATATTTACCCCAAATTGTTATAGGGTTGAACTAAACAAGTCATGACAGGATTTAAAATGCCATAGGAGAGTAAGAAAATTCAAATTAGTTGTACAAATTTGGTTTCCTCATGGACTTACAGAAGTTAGTTTAAATGGAACCTGATTCGGGACAGGTGATGCACTCTTGTGCCTGCTCATGAACACACCCCACAGGTTTCCATCCACCGCCGCCGCCCTCGCTCTCTCACTCTCACTAAATACAAAAGTACTGGAGCCATCTCAGGTTCATTTTTCCTTCTCAAATCTTAACATGGTACCCAGGTTAATGTGACTGTCTTTGACCCTAAATACTTTTCTCCCACATATCCTTGTGCTCTCATCCTCTCTGTCACAATGACTGTGCCTTCACATCTCTAGCCACACAGAGACTATTCATTCCTCAGAGACTCGTCCAGTGGCAGTGTGCCAGGCACCAGAAAACAAAGTGCCTTTTCACACCACTGTTCTCAATCTTCCTCACAGATCCCTCTGAGGAAGGAATAATTTTCTCTATTTTATAGCTGGTGTGCTGAGGCTCCAAAAAGTAAGCAACTTTGCTAAGAGCCCGCAGCTACTGAACTGTAGATTCACATACTAACTCCAGAACTTGAGTGATTTTCTCTATAGTTGGCCCAGCCCTTTAATGCACTTTCTATTATCTGGTACATGCTGTAGAATGGGGCATGATCTTGTGGTTAAACAGATATTATAATTTACTAAGAATTTTGTGTTTGCCACACCAGATTTATATGAACATAACTAAGCCTTTTATGGAGGATCAAATGTACTGCATTCTCTCCCTTCACTATATTCCAGAATACATGAGGTTAGAGACCTTGTTTCTTTTATTTGCAGTTATATCCTGACTGCCCTGTTCTAGGGATAGGTTGTGGGCACTTCCTCAACTCATGATTTTTGACCATACAAATAAATATTTTAGAAAATACTTCCAAACTGTATACTGAATTAATTCGAGGGTACTCACAGCATATCCTCAATCCAAGCCCCCAACTACAAACGCACACACCCTCTGTTCCTAGACACACAGCCATGCACATATTCAACTGTGACTATTTAACTCTTTTTCAGCTTGTAAAGAAATACGGGAACCTTCTTAGCCTGGAGTTTGGTAATTTGCCTTTAGTAGTTGTAACGGGATTACCCTTAATCAAAGAAGTCCTTGTCCACCAGGAGCAAAACTTTCTGAACCGACCCATGGCTCCTCTCCGAGAACATACCTTTAAGAAAGGTGGTAAGTTTCTTAACTGATGTAAGATTTATGTGCTTGATATTATATTCTGTTAAAATGCCTCTATGATTATAATTCTTCAAAAAATCCAGAGATAAGGTCCATCAAAGGAAGCTGAATGTCCACATTTCTCTGGTGAAGACACCACTTTATTAGGGGTTGGTAGCGTCAGCCCTAAATTCATGGATTTGAGAGACGTCTTCTTTCCTGCAGACTAATCAAATAATCAAATAACCTCATCATTCAGTGATAGCAGCTAAAAGGCAGTACAGTCAAGTCTCTCTGCTTTCACAGAAATGGACATGAAACTGCTTTCTTCTGCTGCTCATCTAATTTCATATTCTAATCTCTATTTCCTTATGCTTGGTCATTAAGATCCTGCCACACCTGGTGTCTCAAGCCTTCCAGGAGATCGTGACCCAGTACACATTCAACAAGCTGGCATGAATATTTGAAATTTTTATTAAATAATCATAATTGTGTAAAAACTGAAATGAACAACTCAAATCTATTGGTCTATCAAAGCACCAGTTTTTATCAGGTGCTTTGCAATTTCTGTTTAAAGCATTTCATCTGTTTATTTTACATCCAAACTAGTAATCTTTAATTATCTGCCATGTAAAGCACTCTCCTAAGACAAGAAATATAACAATGAGTAGGACAGATGAAGTCCATGTCCTTATGTAACTTACATTGTATTCAGGAAGAGATACAGGGTCAGTAAATAATATAACAATTTAAAGTCTATAATACTTTTGAGTTAAATGCAGGGTGCATTTCTTAGGGGTAAATAATCTAGTCCGGAATTCAGGAAATGCTAACAGAAGTAAATTGCAATGAATTTAATATAGTGAAGAGAAAGGAGGAGTAATCAGGCAGAAGGAATAACATATGAAAGTCACTGAGATGGGATGAAGGGGAATGAGCATAACGAAAGCTGGCCAGTGCAGCAGGAGCCCAGGAATTCAATGGAGGAAATGGCAAGAGATAAAGCTGCTGGGCTTAGCAAGGAATAGGTCATGCAACTTTTTGTTAAGGATATTGGTTTTTATCCTAATAACAATGGAAACTATGAATAGTGTTAAGCAAAGTAGGGAATCACAGTATTTATACTGTACATTTTTTAAAAACTCACTTAGGCTACAGAATAGAGAATGGAATGAAGGGCACAAGAGTAGATGCAGAGAAGTTCATTTAAGAGCTTAGAAAAGATGATGATGTGGACTAGGTAGATGGCAAGAAATGAGAATAGACTAGACCAGCATGGTCATAGTGAAGATACATGAACCAAGGTATGTAGGTGGTAAATCTAATAACTACAATGAGCTATGTGAAGAGAGGGTGGAGGGAGAATGAGGTGTTGAGGTGGACACCCAGCTGGGTAGATGATGGAAAGATAAAGACCTGGAGGAAGATTAGGTTGTTTGGTTTAGTTTCCTTTCACTGGGGCATTGTATGGAGAAAATGCTGAATTCAGTCTTGGATATGCTGAATCTGAAATAACTTTAATTTGGCAAAGTGAAACAGGCCATTGTAGTCTGGATCTGGATCCCAGTGTCAGGAAGAGGTGGTCATTATGAGTAGATGCTATTTAAAAATTCAGGAGTTGGCGAGATTTTCCGGAATTGGCGTATAGAATGATAAGAGGCTTTGACCCTAATCCTGAAAAATTTAGATTATTTCAAAATTGATAGAAGAATATAAATCAGCAAAAAAATATTGGAGGAAAATCTAGAGATTTTGGTGCTCTGGGTGGCACTGGAAGAAAGTATTTCAAGAAAAAGTGCGTAGAGCTACTGAAAGATCAAGTAAGATGAAGTTAAAAAGTGTCAATGGATCTTACAAAAAGACAACCTTTTATTGGAACGATGGAGGCTCTGCCAATTTGAAACTGTCGTCTACTCAGAAAAGCCAAGTTCTTTAATCCTCATTCATTATTGATGGGTGGGAGCTTTTTAATTGTTTCCATGGAGATGGGACCCGCACAATTGTGGGTGGTAACTTTGATTAGATGGTTTTTATGGAGATGTGTCTCCACCCATTCAAGGTGGGATTGCTTACTGGAATCCTGTAAGAGGGAACCATTTTGGAAAAAGCTTTAGAGCCATGAGCGTCCACACAGCCAAAGACATTTGGAGATGAAGAAGGCAAATGTGGTATTCCAGGAGCTTGCAAACTAGAACAAGGCTAAAGCTATATTTAAAAGGAGTTGCGGGGATTGCCAGAGAGCCAGGTTTGATTCCTGGAACTTGCCCATGTCAAAAAAAAAAAAAAAAAAAAAAAAACAGTTGAGGGGAAAAATAGAAAAAAAATGTAAGGTTAACTATAATATAAAATGAATAACGTAATCTTGAACACACTGTTTGTTTGTTTGTTTGTTTGTTTTTACCATTCTCTGCTTTCTGTTCTTCTTTCTCTGTGGGGTATTCACCCCATCTTCCTTTCTTGAGTCATTTCTTCATCCTTAACACCTAGCATAGTTAGGCCATCTTGGAAAACCTTTCATGTTACCTTGAAAGCATAGACATTGTCATTAGAAGAATTCATTCCTAGCATTTAGCAGAACATAAGTATTTAAATATACTTATGTAAATAATATTCAAAACTTGGGCTTTAGAATTAGGCAAACCTAAATTTAAATTACTGTTCAGCTGCTTATAATAGTGTTTCCTTGTGGAGTTTACTTACACTGGGCCTCGGTTTTTTCATCAGTAAAGTGGGGACAATAATTGTAAACTGTTTACTGATTTACCCCATAAAGCTTTTGTGAGTATTAAATTACATAATGCATGAGAAATACTTAGGAAAGTGCCTGGCGTAGCAAACATTCAGTAAATGTTAGCTATTATATCCACTGCTTCGGGATAAATTTGTGAATTTGTTTCACATGCCATAACTCTCTTCCCTTCCCTCTGTCTTACAAATCCCCCAATTATTTGCCAGACATTCATATTATATAATCAAAATAGCGTAATGTTGGCTTTTTTCCTCAGGATTAGTCATGTCCAGTGGCCGAACCTGGAAGGAGCAAAGAAGGTTTGCTCTGTCAACACTAAGGAACTTTGGCTTGGGAAAGAAGAGCTTAGAGGAACGCATTCAAGAGGAGGCCCGACACCTCATAGAAACAATAAAAGAGGAGAAAGGTGAGTGTTTCATAGGACAGAAGCAGGGGATTGTAGCTCCTTTATTCATTGAGCAGATACTTATTAAGTGCCTAAGTGCTATGCTAGGCACTGAGGTGTATAACAGTGAACCACTAGTGACTCTACAATTAACCACAAGACAGGCATTAAAAATATTGCTGAATTAAACCCTGGTCATCAGGGTTTAATTCATCACTTTGTAAGCACTGACTGAGTACCTGCTGGGTGTCAGCCACTGTGCAGTATGCTGTGGCTGGAGCCTCATTTGTGATTCTCTCCTAAATATGCCATGTGACGTTTTTACTAGCGTCTTCTTAGAAAGCAGAAACAAACCCAGCTGAAGGATCCATCTCTTCTTCCTCCAGGACAGCCTTTTGACCCTCACTTCAAGATCAACAATGCAGTTTCCAATATCATTTGCTCCATCACCTTTGGGGAGCGCTTTGAGTACCAGGATGGTCAATTTCAGGAGCTTTTGAAGTGGCTGGATGAGCTCACATATATAGAAACTTCAATGCAGTGCCAAGTAAGGCAGTTCTGTTTCCATATATGTTGCTTAAGGATATTGGGACTGGTGTCAGACACAGATGGAATCTTCCTTTCTTTCCCCTAGTTAAATATAATCTCTTATAGCTGACTTCAACAAAAATTAATATGAAGCAAATCTATTGACTTTAATGTGTTTAATAATATTATGAAATATTTATTGTGTGCAGAGAATATTTTTGTCATTCATGTAAGGTACGAAATTTCATATGGCATGCACTTATATACCTTTGCTGTTCTTTTTTTAAAAAAAAAAACATATGCTTTTAGTCCCTTCTATTTCCCTTGTCATCAAATACTCAACCAGTATTCAGATTGCCCACAATGCCTCCTCAGTATTGTTTGTGGCTTTTATGGTTTTTTCTTTCATCCAGAATCCAAACTACATCCATATGTTGTCTTTGATTGCTGTGATTCTCAAGTTTCCATCTATGGCTTCCAGCCTACCTGTTTTTTTGATTTACCTTTAAAATTTATATATTGACAAGACTGAGTCATTTCTGATGTAAAATATTCCACATTATTGATTTGCTGACTGCATTCCTTTGGCATGTTCTTCTAGTCCAATATATATACAAATTATATATATTGGTAATTAAATCTAGATGATTGCTCATAATCAGCTTTGTTTTGGGGAGGAAGACTACTTTTTAGGAAGTACATGATGTCTGGTTGTCTGTCTTTATTGTATTAAGAGTAATCAGTGAGTTCATGCTTTATCAGCCTGATCCATTAATTAAAACACCATGTATCAGCTTTCTACAAAATGGTTTTAGAAATCATTGACCATCATTGCCTAGATCTATTATTACTTTGATGGATTCAAATCAGTGCTCTTCTAATTCTTTCATTCCCTCTTCACAATTAAATTTGATTACTGATTTTGTACTTATCAAAGTTGATAAGCTTGTTAATGTTATAATTCTGTGGATACTTTATAGACATTTCTCATATGCAAATAATAATAGCTTTGTTTTTTCCTTTCAAATCCTCATACCATTAATTTATTTTTCCTGCTTTATTGTGCTGGCTAGATTCTCCAATGTATTTGTTAAAAATTTCCTGGGATAATGGTGGTTTTAGCTCTTTCTCTTTGCTGTTTTGACAATTTTTGCTTCATTTATTTTATGACTATGTTGTTAGTAGGTACATACAAGTTTTAAATTGTTCTGTATTTCTAATGAATTGAAACTTTTATAACAATTTAGTACAGTTCTTTATGTCTATTAATATTTTCTTCCAAAAGACTATTTTATGTTATATTAATAGAGCTAATTACCATTCCTTGGTTAGAATTCTCTTATGTTGTAGGAATTTCTTTTTTAAATGGCATAAAGCTAACTTTAAGTTTTTTATCCAACCTAAAGATATTAGCCTTTTTATCGAGGTCTGTAATTCCTTTTCATTTACCCTAACTATTGAACAACTGGAACTTAAATCTGGTCATTTTGTGCTTTCTATTCATTTTTCCTTTTTTTACCTTTCCTCCTTCCACCTTTTCCTGTATTAGTGTAAAAGAAGAGCACTTTTGTTTGATTATTTTAGTCTTCACCCTGGAAATTTTAATATGCGTGGTTAAATCATCAACATGTAAAATATCTTTACCATTGCCCCTAAATAATACAAAACTTTAAAACACTATTTCTGCTCACTCCTCTAGCTCTTAGTAGCATGTATTGTATTTTGTTCTTTTTTTAATTCAAAGTACATGATTTTTATTGTTTTATTCAGTCACTGCCTATTTACCTACATATTTACCACTTCTGGTTTTCATCATATTCTTTCTTGCTCTCCTACTGAATTTCCTTTAGTGAATGTCAGTTGGTGCGAAATTCTTTTGTTTCCAGTTACTGGGAAATATTTTTAGTTTGTCCTCACTTTAAAAATGTATCTTTAGTGTTTATTCATTTCTCTATGACGTACTTCGAAGTGGGTTTATTTTTACTGCTGAAAAGTATCTGTTCCTGTAGTTGTCTGGACACATCACATGAAAACGTGATGCAATTACTATGATATTAACCCATAAAAAGGACATAATAAATGCTAGCTATTAACCTTGATTCAGAATTATTTTGAACTCATATTTTATCTGCTATTCATGGTAGGTCTCTGTTAAATACATTTTTTCCTTCCTATTAGGACAGAGTCTAGAAAATCATAATTCAGTGGTTGCCCAGCTGACTTCTAAGTACGTGTATCAGGGATGAGAAATTTTTTAGAAGAGAAGGAGGAAAAGTATAGTGGGGGTCATTCTTGGAACCCCCAAACATACCAAGTGAAGTATGGACAACTGCACATACCTTAATCAGTTAATTTTCATAATAATCCTATGAAAGTGAAATGAAGCTATCAGGTGTGTGCAAGCAGATATGGGAATGTCCAAGCAAATACAGGTCGTGGTCCCTGGCTCTGGGTTAAATGTTCAATGTACCTCATGCTGTTTGATCCCCAGAATAATTGTGGGTGCCCAGAGGCAGCTAGTGAAACTGAGGATCAACAGAATACATTATTGTTATTTCTAATCTGAAAGTATTATGACTAGAAAGAAGCAGAGCTAATAGTCACACCCACATCTATCTCATCTTAGCCTAGGCATCTGTATTATGTTATACTATCAGCTTTCTACCAGATAGATAGAGAAAATTTATTCAAGTAAATATGCCACGTTTTGTCCACGTAGAGATGAAATCATAGTGCAGAAACATAAATACAAATATACCTATGCATATATGTATGTACATATGTATATGTATATAGGGGTGTACAATCTATGATATATCCTTATAAGCGTCTATATATACATATATGTATATATAATTATGTATATTTAAAATTGCCTTGAAGGAAAATAAAGCAACATAAGGGAATAGATAAAGGGTGACAGAGGTATTGCCACTTAAAAGATTAGTTGGTAATACTGTTCCAAGGAAGTGACATTTGAGCAATACTTCAATTGAGTGAGGAGGGGGGGTCTTGCAGATTTATAGAGGAAAAGTTTCCAAGCAGAAGGAATAGCAAAGGCAAAGGCCTAAACAGGAACATGTTGCTGTGATCATGGACCGGTGTGACTGGAGTGTAGACAGTAGAGTGGCAAAAAATGATAGGAAAGGAGGGAGGGGTGTGGGGGTAGGCAGAGATCAGCTTGTAGGGCCTTATAGACTCAGCTAGCGATATAGAATTTTTTCCTGAGTATAATGAAGGTCAGTGGAGAATCAAGAGCCAAGGAGTGAAATGATATGATTACATTGTTAAAGGATCACTCTGGCAGCTCTGTGGAAAACAGACTTGGACCAGGGTTAAGAATGGAATCATTGGACCCAATTATAAATATGAAATAATGGTGGATTGTTCTTGGGTGGTAAGTAGCTGGGGTGGTGAGCAGTGGCCTGAGGCTGGATATATTTTGGATAGAGAGCTGAAATGTTTTGCTAGAGGGGTGAGAAGAGAAGTGAGAGAGAAAAAGAGTCTTCAAGTATACCTCCAAGATTTTAAGCCTAAGCAAATAAAAAATCTATGGAAAAAGAAAGTTGTTCGTCTTTGAAAGTGGGGAAAGACATGTGGTCTCCATCATTTTACTTTTATCATTTAGCTCTACAATTTATTTCCATGGATAATGAGATTCCTTCCTGGAGCTCACCAAACACTCTTTAGAAACTGTGAAAAAATGAAATTGTTTGTTTCTCGTATGATTGAAGAACACAAGAGAGATTGGAACCCTGCTGAACCGAGAGACTTTATTGATGCTTATCTCAAAGAAATAGCAAAGGTAAGGAAACCAGTCATTTGTTGTTTTGTATTTAAAGGGAAAATGTAAATATTGCTGCTGTAATAAACTGCCATAAACCAGTGTCATAAAACACAAATTTATTTTCTTACAGTTCTTGAGGTCAGAATTCTGAAATGCATTTCACTGGACTAAAGTCAAGGTGTCAGCAGGGCTGATTCCTTCTGGAGGCTATAGTGAGATTCCTTTCCTTGCCTTTTCCAGCTTCTAAAGGCTCCCAATATTCCTTGGCTCATTCCTCTATTTTCAAAGCTAGCAGCATAGCATCTCTCTGACTTCTGCTCCTGTCCTGACTTCATTTCTCTCTGACTGTGACGCTTTTGCCATCCTCTTATAAAGTTTCTTGTGATACATTTATCCAGGGGACCTTTCCTTCCACATCAGCCCCACCTTGATAGTTGAGGAGAGTTTAACCACTTCATGATCTCTAACTTACCCATAATGGGGCAAAAATAGAGGCAGTCTTTCAGAGTGTAAGAATAGGTGTGGCATGAACTCAGGGCTGGTGAGGCAAATAGAAATAAAGATAGGGAATAAATGATACTTGGCTAGAGGCCCTGGGAATGTCTAAGTATGGCCTTTACACACCTCCACCCCCTACTCTTTACCCATACTTGAAGGACAGATACCCAAAGGGAAAGAAGCAATTGACAATAATAAAAGCACTGTATTATTATTGGTTGGGCCTGTGCCCAGTCACTTATCCCTTCTACCAGCCCCAGTGCAGAACACAAGTAAAACTGAGTTGGAGGCCAGAGTTTAGTCTCAAGGCCTAAATGGGACTTCCTAATAACTTCCCCCATATCACCTGCTTTCCAACTTTGTAGGCAATAAAGAAAGAGAAAGCTAGAGGGGATGCTTGGCCCTTAACACAGGGGACCCTCAGGTAATATATGTCACTGAAGAGTTCTTGAAATTTGACTCATCAGATTTGTGGTTCCTCTTTCTGGAGAATGTTGGATTTATTTCCATTTTTTTCTTATTTCATTTTATTGGCCTAATATTAGCAGAAACATGGTTTGTTTGTTTTTTCCCTTGAAAGAGATTTTACTTGCTACCTGCTGCTCAGGTAGTGAAAAACACACTAAGAGGAATGGTAGCAAATTGAAATTCCTGGAGGAAGGTGATAAAGATGAGGAGGTGTCATTTGGAGTCTTTGATGAAGTCAGAGATGTCTAAACTAGAAAATATTTGTGGGAAAATATGAGAAATTCTATAGAAATGATTATATCAGCTTATTCTGTATGATATTATGTGTTGAGTATTTCTGACGTTCCTTTTGCATTCCAGGAAACTCATAATGTGATCTTAAGAGGGTCATATTGTTATTTTCATTTTACAAAGCAGAAAACTGAAGCACAAGCAGGTGGTGGGATTTGCTCTACATCATACAGCTGTAAATTATGTAGGTACCACAAACAGTAGAAACATATCAAAAACCTTTGCCCTTTCTAGAATTCAGGCAATGCCTCTTCAAGTTTCCATGAAGAAAACCTCATCTGCAGCACCCTGGATCTCTTCTTTGCTGGAACAGAAACAACCTCTACAACACTGCGCTGGGGTCTACTCTACATGGCCATCAACCCAGAAATCCAAGGTGAACATGTTGGTGTTATGCCTGCAGCAAGACATACTGTCTCCCAGAACCTGCTGCCCTAAAGCTGGGTCCAAATACAGCATGGTGAAATGGAATGATGGGTGGGACACTCATGAGGTGATATAGACTAAAGAACAGGAACATTCTTCAGTTCTTCTGTTGGTATAGCGATGAGTCCTGGTCATTCAGATGTAACAGACAGTCCATGCCCTCAAGAACCTCACAGCTAGTGAGGAAACTGTGAAGTCAATTGGCCTTGTGATAATTTCCATATAAGAGCTGCATTCTCATATGAAAATCTGGCCATGCCCCTCTTCTCCTTATAAGTAATGGCTTCCCACTGCCCTCTGGACAATGTCCACGGTCTTAGTCTGGTATATAGCACCCTCTGATGTAACTCTTTCTGCCTTTCCAGCTTCAACCCACCCACACTGCATGGGGGCCTTACTAAATTACACTGTTTCCCATTGCACTGTCCTTATTTATGCCTCTATTCCATCACGAGTGGTGCTCCCTCTATAAAGAATATACTTCCTCAGTATCCCAACATTGTGAACCTGCAGTCTTCATGAAGAATCTTTTCAAACAACATCTTCCCTATGATGCTTCCCGTTCTTCTCCAAAATCACCAGCATTTCTTCTAGAGATGATCCAAGGTACTCTGTCACTGCTGATCGCACAATTTTACATGTCTTCCCTACACATTCTGTGCCATCGAGAACAATAACTGTTATGTTATTGTTATTCCATCCCTAGGATGTACCTCAAAGAAAAAAATAGTGGGTAGCAATTTCATAAAGGTATATAAAATCGTATTAGTGAAGCACAAATGTTTCTTCTAAAATAAAAATAGAATAGAAAATAGCAATGTGGTCCCCATGTACTAAAGGATAAGCAGGTCGATGAAACTTTGTTTCTTTCATACTTCGTGAATATATATATAAAGTGTGTTTATTTGTGTATATGTGTCCTAAGACAGGATATAAAATTATTTTCTAAATTTGGGTTACATTTTTAAAAAAACTTTTAAAACTACTGGGTTAGGATATAGATTTTATTTCTGTAGTGGAGGTCCTAATATAACAATGACTTAAATTTTACTTCATTTGTCTCTCTGGTAAAAATCTGAGCTGGACTCTGCAGAGTCCCTAAAGTGCCACGGTCCTTCCAACTTGTTGCACTGTTGTATATACAGTGATGTCTGTTTACACCATCTACGATGGCTTTTTACTATGGCTGCCTTCCCACTTGCAGGAAGAGGAAAAGAGAAGGGAGCTCATACCCTTTGTTTTAAGGCATGTTCCAAGTGTTAAGCACTTGTCCACTTTGTGCCCATTCTGTTAGCCAAATGCCCATATTCAATGGCAAGGGAGATGAGGAAATAATAGTCTTTAGGTGAATAACCATGTATCCAGTTAAAATTACTATTTTTGTAGGAAAAAAAAGAGGAAAACAATCATCTACCATATATTGAATGCTCAAAAACATGTTTGTGCCATTTTTCAAAAAGCTTTAATGCAGTGGTAGAATGCTCACCTTCCATGCATTGAAAAAGCATGCATCAAAAAAAAAAAAAAATGCTGTAAGAGATGAGTAGATTTGTCTCTACTTCTTAGATGAGGAAACTGAAGCTCAGAGAAATTGAAGTAACTTGCAGCATTAACATTGTAGAGCAAAGTTTACATCCAGAATTATCTTATATCATGGCTCCCTTTCCACTCATATATGGCTCTTTGAGAAACTAGAGTCTGTAGAGCTTACTATAATCTTTAGCTGTTTTGATCCTAGTTATTCCTCTCCAGCCTAACCAGGATCAAGGAAAACAATGGACTCAACAGTTTTCTAAATAAGCACTTGGAAAGATTAAGAAACGTTTTATTTGTTTGCAACCTGGTCACTAGTTGGCATACAAAAGGTAAGATCCTGGAGACCACCCCTACATCATTGGAAGGAATCATAGAAGTTTGAAAAAATAATAGAAATTTATCTTCTTTTCCAGAGAAAGTACAAGCTGAGATCATCAAAGTGATTGGCCATTCTCAGCAGCCGAGCATGGCTGACCGAGAGCGCCTGCCCTACACCAATGCCGTCATCCACGAGGTGCAGAGAATGGGCAACATCATTCCCATGAACGTGCCCAGGGAAGTGGTGGCAGACACCACTGTGGATGGATACTACCTGCCCAAGGTAATCAAGGTCTCCCCAGAGCTTCAGGCCATCATTTTACATGGTTGGAACCTGAACTTTGAAAGTGACATGTATTCTTATCTCACTTGAGTAGGGAGAGTGAGATATTTACTAATATAAAATACTATTTAACTTCCTCCAGTTATGAACTTTGAAACATTAGTTCAACTAAATGTTAATAGGTATTGGTGGATTCCTTGGTCCAGTAAGTTTAGGGCAAGAAGCCCTATGGGATTTCACAGTCTTACTATGCTAATGTGTGTTGTAAGTCATTGTGGCGTAACAACTGGCAGTAGTACTCAATCATCCTTTGCCAAAGAACCCTTTCCTTTCTCAGAGTAGAGCACCTCACACATTTAGGGAATTTGGAAAATACTGCTTCATACAATGCTAGGTGGAATGTTAAAATGTAAAAGGACATTTGAGTACACCTTGACCAGCACACTTTTGATGCTGGTGTTTCTAACTTAAATATCCCTACAGGTATTTCTCCAGTTTTACTTACTGTCCTGGGATCCTGAACTTAACTAGAGCACCAGGGAAACCAACCCAGGTGTTAGATGTTAGTTGCTAATTGAGATAATTAGTTAGTTAGTTAGTATACCTTGGATTTATAACCCAGGTTAGAAAGGAAGGAATTGATTTTGTGCCTAAGATTGTCTAGGTTCTTCAAAATGTCTCAGTCCTCTAATAATTCTTTATTATACCCATCTTAGAGATTAGGAAATTGAGGTTCAGAGAAAGTAAGTAGCTTGTCCAAGGTCTCTAAGCTACTAAATAACAGAACTGGCATTCAGACTAGATCCCTTCTGATTACAAGATGTATATGTATATATGTGTGTGAGTCTGTGCATGTGTATATACTCACACACACACACATAATACATTATACTGTATTCCCAGCACAGATGTTACTTTCCTCTGACATTAAAAGAATCTCCCTCTAATTTTTCCCAATTGGCCTCTGTTAAATTCTTCGTGTCCTCACGAGAATTTTGACTCCCCCAGCGCCACTCCTGTAGTGTTGCAGACAGCTATCCTGTGCCCCCTAGTATCCTCTCTCCACCTTTGCATCCTCAGATCCTCCCCTTGCCTCCTCACCACCTTGGTCAGCCAACCTGGATACATTCCAGTTTGTCAAAGTCCATGTGAGTATGTCACCATCAGTGGCAGAATCAGAGGAGCTTCCACTTATACCTTGGTCATCCCTTGGCTACGCGACACTCTCCCTGCAGAGCCAGGTAGAGCAGTTGTTACTTTCACTGATTACCATCTTGTGGGTGAAAGCTGGGGTCTAAATTCTAGGTGCCCAGTGCAATTTTCTAGCATTTATTTTTCTCCAGGGAACCAACTCAGTATATCAGACACCTTCTACCGATAGTTTTAGCATCAACTTTATGCTAATTTTCAGCCTGGGAGCAGAGAAATTTTATTGATGGTATAAAGTTGAGGAACCAGGGCTTTCACATCAGGCAGACATGGTTCAAGCACAGCTATGCCTCTTCCCTCTGCATCCTTAGTGGATGTTGTTTAACCTCTCAGGGCTTCAGTTTCTTCATCTGTAATGAGCACAAGATCATATATACAGAGTGTTTAACCTATTGTTTAATATAGAGTGCTCACAAATCTTTATTAATTCAACAAATATTTATTAGCACTAATGTGCTCAAATCTGGAGAAACAATCCTGAGAAAAATAAACCAGAGAAACAAAATATAAGAACATAATTACAAACCAAGGTAAGTGCCTGAAGGAGAGAGCTCACAGGACACACGTTAACTGCAGTTGAGTAGGGGCAGGAGTAGTCTGAGAAGGCTTCCAAAAGAACTGATAGGTGAGCTGGGAATTAAAGGATGATCAAGAGTTAGCTTGGTGAGGAAATGGGGAGGAAGAACTTTCCAGGTGGGGCCCCACAGTATTTTAAAAGGCATTGAAATGAGTGGGAACGTGGCATGTTTGAGAAACTGAAGGAAGACCACTGCAGTGAAAGTACATGGAGGAGAAAAAAGTGGCTGCAACAGGGCTCAGATGGCTGATCTTTTAACTAACTGCCTGGGAGCTATGAGGGTTCCTGGTGTTAGTGGGTGTGTGGGTGTGGCATGATAAAATAATTTTCAACACTCACTGTTTTCAGAGTATGTGGAAGATTGAAAGGCAAAAGAAAGGATGTGGGGCAAACAAGATGACTTGTCTAGGGGGCAGCACTGGACATGGAATGGAGGGACAGAAACAAGAGAAAGTGAGGAAGTAGAGTCAGTCTTGCTGATGGATTTGATAAAGGCAGAGTGAGCGAAAGAGAGGCATGAAGACTCTCTCCTTGGGTTCTTGCTTGTGTAATTGGATAGACATGATTTTTTTTACTGCACGTGATTCTATTTTTAACCAATGATGGTGGGCGGTTTGCAGGTGTCATTGTACTAATGGACACAATGAAAGGAAGATAGTGGGGGAAATAGGATGAATGAGATATTTTTACCTTGAAGAGTGGCCACACTGAGCAGCCGGGCTTAATTTGATCCAGTGCTGACTAGATAGCTATTCCATTCTGCTGTATACACATTCCTTCCCAGTCCTATGCTGACCTGTCCCTGTAGAAAAAGATACACTCTGTGGAAGCCAGACTTCCCTGATAAAATTCCCACCAGGAAACTGTCCCATGGCAGTTCCACGGAAAAGAACAGCATCCTGGGGGCATGCGGGAATGGGCAAGTAGAGGGAGGGTTTGGAAGGGCGGGGAGTTTAGGGTGTGGTCCGCGGTGGCGTGGGAGCCTGAGGACCAGCACATGTTGTGATGCCCAAGCCTTGCCTGAGCCTTCACTTTCTTCTCTAGGGAACCATCGTCGCAACCAATCTGACCGCACTGCACAGGGACCCCGCAGAGTGGGCCACTCCAGACACGTTCAATCCGGAGCATTTTCTGGAGAATGGACAGTTTAAGAAAAGGGAATCCTTCCTGCCTTTCTCAGTGGGTGAGTTGTAATAAATGAGAGTGAGGGTTCAGGACTTCCTCTTTCAGCCCTCCCACACTATTCTCCTGGAAGTCCTTTGCTTTAGTTGGAACGTCCCCACTTGGTCCCAGGCAGCGTGACTCTCTTGATGTTGGTTGCAGCCTCAGAATTCCCTAGGCTGGGCGTTGCTGCACCGACTCCTCACCTCCTGAGTCCTCCCTTGCCTCTGGTTGAAAGTTCAGCTTGGCTTTGCTCTAACCTCCAGAGCACCAGGAGGAGAGACACATCCCCTTCTTTTTGCTCACAAAGAAATTTGGTCACCTGCAGGATTACAGGGTTTTTGAATGTTTCCCATTCTTTTAAAGGACCAGCCCACTTACTCAGAAATAGACCCAATTTATGATAAGGTGCCATGGAGGAAACCAGGGAAAGGAGTGCTTATTATTAAGGGCATCAGTCAGGGACTGAGTAAATGTCATAGGCTTTTTAACAAGGTCAGGTTCTACTCTGTAAATACTCCTTGAAAAAGCCCTTTTGCCTTTTAAAATTTTAATTACCTTTTTCTAATTTTAAACGACGTATCTACACACACCATACAGTCCATCTACAGTATACAGTCTGTGGTTCACAAGATCATCACTCAGTTGTATATTTTTAATTACCTTTTAAAATTTGAGTGAATACATTTAACGTGTATGCAAACTGAAAGGTACAAAAGAGGATGTAATGAAACTGTTACCTGTCAAGCATTTAGTCCTGAAGATATGGCCATGAATAAAATAGAAAAGATAAATCTGTCCTTTTTGGAATTTATGTTCTAGAGTAATTTTACAAGATTCAAATTACTATCCCCACTTTAGAGATGATGAATCGGATGAATCTGAGTCTTAGAGCATTAACAATGTCAATTAAAATTTATAAAACTTATACTTGCCAGAATTAGGACTCAGTGGCACTCAACTTTGTCAAAAACCAAAGCCTATGCTCTTTCTAGCTCTATCTCCTAAAAATAACTAAATGCTACAGAGACCCCACAGTGTGGAATGCATCCCCATTATGCTTATCATTAACTTAAAATATATGTATCATATTATGAAACAATATCTTTTTACCGATGATGTCATGAAGACTCACAGAGAAAGAAAGGAAATGGACTTTGAACCCAAGTCAGCGTGACTCCAAATACCCTCCTTTCCCAGTGGCACACTGCACTAGGTCTATTGGGGCAGATTCTGATTATTGTTTTTGTCTTTCTTCATCTGGTAATGTGTCAACTTTGCTCATATTAGATAAGTCACTTATTAATAGGAAAGCTGATATGAGATTTAGGAACATCTTCCAGTCTTCCTATCTGCAATAGCTTTAAGTTTTATATTGCAGTACAAAATTTGAGCTGCATATATCAATTATTATAATCATTCTTGTTCCTTGTCCTTTGTACCAGATTCATGTAATTCTGTAATACTAAAAATATGACCATTTATGCATTCCACAAAAATCTCCTCACCTAGTGATTGCTGCAACTGTGATGGGAGAAATTTTAGTAGCTTTCCATGGCTTTAAGGAGAATGATCATTTTAGTCTAAGTGATACCAAAATAACTTTCCTTCATATTGCAGAAGCCTATTCTTTGTAGTTGCTGCATGTCTCCCTGTTAAAAACAAATTCTCTCATCTTCGTTAGCTGGAGTATAAACAACTCTCGGAACATTTCCTCACTAGGGCTTTGTTACTGAGAATTGTATCCCTTCCTCTTAATTACAGATTTCATTAGAAAGCAAATTATTGCATTTAATGCTACAACAACCCAGATCTTAATAGTTAGGAAATGGATTGGCATTTCTGTTATTAATATAAGGAAACTAAGGATAAGAGATGTCAACACAGCTGGCTGGTTTTACCCATTGTATTCCCAGCTTCAGCACACAGATAGTTTTCCTCACACTTGGTCTAGCACTTTCTAAAGACAATCTCCCTGAGGAAATGAGTTGTGAACTGCTCCTTCCTGTCTTGGAAAAGATGACCAGGTGTGAAACTGCTTTGTATGCATAGTCAGACCAGATTTTTTTTTTTTTTTTTTAAATACATGGGCAGGCACCGGGAATCGAACCCGGGTCCTTGGGCATGGCAGGCAAGCACTCTTACCTGCTGAGCCACCGTGGCCCACCCCAGGACAGATTTTTAACCTACTATTGAAAATCATATTTTCTTTTCCTCATTAAAGTCCTTCCTCTTTGATCCAGCAAGGTAGCAGGCAGCTTCATGAAATGCAATAGTCTAGTGCCTCATTTTCAAATTAAATCGTTGAGCAAAGGAGAGTAGAGTTGGAAATAACGTTGCTGGGTTGACTCACTCGTTTTACTCATGAGGTAATTGATCTGGTTGGTTAGTGATGCCAGTTAGTGGAAGCACCAGGAAGAAGGTCCAAGTTACTCTTTACATTGCATATGTGTTATGTAAAAGGAAAATAAGCAACTAAAAGGATACTCTAGAATTAGAATAAGCAAATTCACAGTGTCAGAGTCTAGGTTATAGGTTATCAGGGGATGGGCAAAGAGATAGGGATGGAAAGTTAAGGCTTAAAATGTACAGGGTTCCAATTTGGAATGATGGAAATATTTTGGTAATGGATGGTGGTAATGGAAGCACAAAATTGTGAATGCAGTTATTACTGAATATATATCGGAATGCGATTAAAAGTTATACTGAGTATGTGGTAGTGGAATAAAATTTTTTAAGTTCATGGAACTGCACTACACACTGAATCTTAGACTATGGACTTTAACTAATCACACAGTTATAAAAACGGGCCATCATCTGTTGTGACTAATGTTCCACATCAATATGATGTATTGGTGGGGGGGTGGCATAATGGAATCCTATATTCTATGTATGATTGTTCTATAAACCCACAACTTCTCTAAAATAAGAAAACAGTGAGGGAAGAAAAGCACACACTAGAGTGTGGTGTTAGTAAGTGGTGGGTTGGGGTTTTATAGTTTAAGTGGTGGAAAGACATTCACTCTCAGGGGTGGCTGCCACAGAAGCATAGAGCAGGTATCAGAGCCAAGGGAGATGAGAAGTCTGCATGGGGTGGCCTTTTGAAATACTTTGTTTTAATGGCAAATTATTCCTTACTTGGTCTTTTTGGGTTCAGTGAGTAGCCTACACAATTTATAAAATAAGTTCTCATTTAAACACAAACACACTGCTTGCAAACACCATAAAATCATTTTCTCAAATGCTTAGAGGGTTTATTTAATTTGCCCCAAATCACATGGCTAGAAAAGGGGGAAGTTGAGTTGGATCTCCATCTTCCTGCCTCTAATTCTTTGCTTACACAGTGCAGTGGGATGTGGCTGGGACAGTGCCAAGCTTGAGCTGTGGAGACAAGCATCTAGCCTTCGGCTCCACATTGTAAGAAAAGAAAGGCTGCTATTTGTTGAAAAGACATTTGTGAGAGATAGGGAGGTTAAAACAACTCCTTTGGAGGCCTTTTAAACTCTTGAGTCCATCCACGTTAGTGATATCCCCAATAGATGAGGAAAACGTGGAAAAATATGCTTTGTAATTTAGAAATTGCTCTGATATTTACTCGCTTATACCTCTGTAAAATTTCCTTTTAGCGACTAAAAAAATATTAATGCAGAATTTTGGTGTATTACATCTGCTTTTTGTATTACTGTTGGTTAATTGATTTTTAAAAAACTTTAAGCTAGACACACATTTTCTTGGTCATCCCAGCCTCCAGCTTTGATGATGATCCTATGCATAACCAGCCTAACCCCTGAAGGTGTTTGCGTTTGTGATCCTGGATTTGTGCTTTCTGTGATTTAGTTTAGCAGGTCATCACACTGTACATAAAGCTTTGGGGCCTTTGCTCAGATTTTGCGGGATTTTCTGTCTGAGTTGGAAAGAGTGTCATATCATCTCTCCCAACTCGCTTCATCCACAGAATGGTCTTTTCTAACTCAGAGACAACAGATATGAGAGATATCAATTAATTCTCCTTAGCATTATAATTAAAAAATGCAACATAGAGGCACCTGGGCCTTTGAAACCAATTCAAGGACAAAACACTAATGGAGAAAACTTTAAATCTTCTATGCCAAATGGCTTTGTTAGCACTGGGAATGTGCTTTCAATTCACCTTTTCAGTCTCTGAGGTACAAAGTCATGGTTGCTCCAACTTTAAGCAGAATTTCAATCCCTGCTGGGTACCTCCTCAACCTGGAAGATAACTCAGTCTTACTGTTTGTGTCTTTCAGGAAAACGTGTGTGCCTTGGGGAACAGTTGGCCAGGTCTGAACTGTTCATTTTCTTCACTTCCCTTATGCAAAAATTTACCTTCAGGCCTCCAAACAATGAGAAGCTGAGTCTGGACTTCAGAATGGGCATCACCATTTCCCCAGTCAAACACCACCTCTGTGCTGTTCTTAGGGGATGACATCTTGGGGATGGAGAGGGAAAGGAAGGCAAGAAGAAGCATGGACTATGTTCTGAAGACCCTGATGCCTCCTCAGAAGTGCAGAAACAGAGTGGCCTTGTGGAAAAGGCACAGGAAATGAAATTAGAAGAAATTGAATCCAAATCCCAATTTGGACATGTCCTTCAATGTAGCCTTAAGCAAATCATTTACATTCTAAAAAAAATTTCTTTTCCATTAAATGAAAATGAAATGAAATCTCCTGGATGATGAAAGAGTAATGACTCTTTTCTAAAGAAGGTTGCTATAAGAATCAAAGAAAGTAATGGACTTTAGGTGGTTTGTAAAAAATAAAGCATACCACAAAATTATAACAGTTATCTACCTCCTCCTCCTCCTTTCTTAGGCATGTACTTGCTGTGACCTGTTGATCTATCTCAGTTTGTTCAAAGTGGTATTAATGGTTGGTAATAGTTAGAATCTGGGTCCAAGTCACAGAAGTTCACCTTGACTCTCACTTATGGTAGCATGATGCATGCTTTCTCTTACTTGTATCTCATAATGGCCTTTTGGGATCAGCAGGGCAAATATTGTTCACTAGTTACAGGCAAGGAAAGCAAGTGTTGCTGAAGCAGTTGTTACGATTTACATGAAGAAACACTACTTTGTCATTGGACTCAGGGTCAAGTAGGGTGTGCGCAAATTAGGCTAAACCTGGAAATCAGGTAAAAGTATGGAAAACATTCCATCTTTAAATATAGATAGATTACTAAACCTCCTTGTCTTAATCCTGCCATCAGGCATTTATTCCCATGCTGATTCACATCATGATTTGATGATATAGTAGGTATCCATCTTTCATTATAGTGTACGTTCTTGGATGGCAAGCATTACTAGCCTACACTCTCTCTGGCTGTCATACAGTATATTACAGCAGGGAACCCAGAACCCCAGAATCATGTTCAACCTCTTTGTGTGTGATTGCTCAGGGAAAATGATGACCAAAAAATGGAAGACCAGATATCATTGAGTTTTGGGCCCAATTCCCTTGCAAGCAAGCAAACAGAACTGGACTAAACCATAGGAAAAGCTATTTTTCTCCAAGGTAGTTAGATGTCACTAATTTAAGGAGCTTAGAACAAAATTAAATGGTCCATGAGGCCATGAGACTTTTCTTTCCTCTTGCCCAGATTCCACACAAATACCAATCTCAGAATTCAGAGAATAGCCAACTCAACTGACACCAGAGAATAGGAATGAGAGACGGCCTGTTTGACTAGACTTAGCCTAAGTTAATCTGGAAAAGCTAAGAATGAATGTGTTCTGAAGAGAGAAATGTTTCAGTTTCCTAATGTATGGGAAAAGGCCTTTGGGCATTCTTGCCTCCTAGAAGAAAGAATGAGAAGCAAGAAACTTCACCATGTGTATTTACTTTGTAACCCACTTGAAAGTTATACCTCTAGAAACTAGCCCAAGTGATATCCTAGGAAAAAAAATCAAATTAGGCTTTGCACTTTTCCAATATCTGAGGCCTTGTTTTCCATTTCTTTTAATTATTGATCACTCGAGCAGAAGAAGAAGTTGCCCCCACTGTGTCACTGGGAAATTGACCAAAATAACTTTACATTATATGCTTCAGTTTCCTTATCTGTAATGTGAAGTGCTTTATTGAGTTTCATTGCTGCTGTAAAATTTCCATGCTTCTAGATGGGCAAGTACTCAAGAACTATTTGTGGGAAAAACGTAAAATCACTGGGGATTCATCGTCACCTGATGGATGGAATTGGGCCCAGGACCAAGTAGGGCATGACTGCCATTAACCGGAACCCTTGGGGAAATAGAAGACTGTGAGTAATGGAATTGTATGGCCACATAAAATGCCTTTTTTCTTTTTTTCAAACTTGTTGAGATTGTAAAATATGAACCTTCTTCCTGTTCAAGCATGATACAAATTTTGTTATATTCACTTTACAACCTCTCTTATCCCCCCATCCATTTGGGAAGTCCCAGGGCCCTTTATCCCAAACAGTGTCTGGCAAATAGTGTGCAAGCAAAACAGCATTTTCTGTGTCCTCACAGAAGAGGCACACATTTTATGGAAAGGCAACATGTAATGTGAATCTTCTGTCCTCCACCATCCTGCACAGAGACAAAGATGCACTTTGTAGGTTAAGTTTAAAATTGAGTTGGAAGTCAGGGGGCTTCAAGCAAAGTAGTAGCAAAACACACACCCCGAGTTCTCACAGCAATGTGCTCGGGTGGTCATACCTGGACTGCATGCATCATAAAGGGGCCTCCAGAAAAAAAACCCACGCTGACAGTGCCCAACATATTTATAGACGTGGGGAGGGGCTGACCAGGTGGCTAACAAGGTGCTTTAGTTTGCTAGGCTGCTCAAGGCAGAATCCATGAAATGGTTTGGCTTTAACTATAGAAATTTATTAGCTTACAAGCTTACAATTTTGGAGCCCATGAAAATGCCCAAATATAGGCATCATCATGACAATGCTTTCTTCCAGAAGACCAGCTATTTGTGATCCTGGACTCCTCTGTCACATAGTAAGGCACAGGGTGGTTTCTGCTGGTCTCTCCCTTTTCTTCCCTGTTTTCTTGCTTTCCACTTCTTGCTTCTATGACTCTCTCTGTCTGAAATTCATTCCCTTGTAAAGGACTCCAGTAAGAGGATTATGACCCACACTGGGCCATGCCTCCACTGAAATAACCTTACCAAAGGATCCTACTTACAATGTGTCCATACCTACAGGAATAGATGAGCTGCAAGAACATGATTTTCTGGAGTATATACACATCCAAATGACTACACAAAGATAGCTTCCTGTGGGAGGAGGAGGCTTTGTGGAGCTGGGAGCTCCAGAGCTCTGCCTCTGGTGTCAGGCTGCTCTTCCTTTGAACTAACTCAGGCCTGCTGAATAGTTTCCAAACTACCAAGACAAAGTTCTACAAGCCGGATGGTTTAGAGACTCATTGTCTCACAGATCTGGAGAGTATAAATACAGAAACCAGGTGTTGGCAGGGCCATGATCCGTCTGCAGCCTGTACAGGAGAATCCTTCCTTGACTCTTCCAACTTTTTTTTTTGCTGTAATTCCTTGGCATTCCTTGACTTGTAACTGCAGCACTTCAATCTCTGCCTTCTTTATCATATGGCATTTTCCCACGTATCTGTGTGTCTCTCTCACCTGTGTCCAAACTTCTTACTCTTTTAAATCCACCAGTCATATTGGGTTAGGACTCACCCTATTCCAGGTTGGCCTCATTTTTGCTAAGAGCATCTTCAAAAACCCTACTTCCAAATATGGTCACATTCACAGAATGGAAGTTTAGAACTTGAACATATCTTTTGAGATGACGCAACTCAAACCATATACCAAAGAAAATGTGGGGGGTGGGGGTGGGGAATAAGTGTCCAGGAACATTTGAATCTATCTTTCTTCAAGCCCTTTTCTCAAGGCTTACAGTGACCTTGAGGAAGGTATTTAAACCTGCAAGCCCCAGTTCTCTTCTTCTAAGACAAAGGTACAAGAGACGTAACATCACAGTGTGCTGATGAGATAAAACTCAAAATCATGAACTACTGTTTGTACAACAATTAGATTGATGGCATGGGACCTGTAGGATGCAATCTGAAAGTTGCTTTAGTCCTTCCCCGCCCCCAAGCACTCTGTGGGTTTCCTTTATTGTCCCTGAATGAAAATTTCAAGTACAGACCATCACTTTCTGGTCACTTATGTAATAAATGTTCTTCTGGTTGCATTCAGTCCTAAGAAGAATCATTTTGGTCTATTCCAATTAGGATAAATTACTGCCCCTTCCATGATGAAAGTGGTCCAATATAATCAACTTGCCTCCTTGTAGCTCGCTAATCACCTCGGGGAATGGTACCATATTAGGACTGAGAGTGGAACTCTACTGCTAGCAGATTGA
Organism: Tamandua tetradactyla; assembly: GCF_023851605.1. Taxonomy (NCBI): domain Eukaryota; kingdom Metazoa; phylum Chordata; class Mammalia; order Pilosa; family Myrmecophagidae; genus Tamandua; species Tamandua tetradactyla. The sequence continues at coordinate 160,723,005 of NC_135328.1, forward strand.
GCACTCAGCAGTGGCCATAGCCTGGTCAGCCTTGGTCAGTTGAAGTCCATGTTGCTGAGCCTATGCATAACTTCCATCCCTACCACCATGCCCACTTTGTTCATGAGCCCATTGGGAAATGGCAGGAGTGACTGAGGAATGAAGATAACTTATATCCATAGGATTGGTCATTTTATCCACTTGATTATTAAATACTTCCGCTGCTGAAGTCACCCACTAGTGAGCATTCACATGAGACACAAATATCTTCATGTCCTTTGCCCACTCAGAAAGGACTATCCAACAAATACCTCTTCCCCATCCTCTTTGTCACCAATTTTCCAATCATGCTCCTTCTAAGTCTCCTGCCATCCTTCAAAACCATTAGCAACAGCACATGAGTCAGTATACAAACGTGCCTCTGGCCAGTTGTCCTCCAAGCAAAATGAACAACCAGGTACACTGCTCAAAGTTCTGCCCACTGGGAGGAGTTCCTCTCACCATTGTCCTTTAAGGACGTCCCAGAATGAGGTTGAAGGGCTGCAACTGTCCACTTCTGGGTGGTTCCTGCATATCATACAGAACCACCTGTAAACCAGGCTCAATTTTTCTCTTCCTCAGTCAACTGACTGCAGGGAACTGCCCAAGAAGCCATAGCTCTGGTCTGGGAAAGAGAAGGTAATGTGGTAGGTGTAGGGGCCATGGGCATTTGGGCCACTTCCTCATGTAACTTCCCTGTGTCTTCAAGACATGCTTGAGCCCTATCTCTAATATATCATTTCTATTTTACGATGGAGTGTTGCTGTGCAGGTCCAACTTTGTGGGTCAGACAGCACCCAGCTCATGGTAGACAATTCAGTCTCAGAGTAAATTGGTGGCCCATGGTTAAGCATTCAGTCTCTTCTAAAGCCTAGGAGCAGGCTAAAAGCTGTTTCTCCAAAGAGTAGTTATCTGCAGCAGATGGTAAGGCTTTGCTCCAAAATCCTAAAGGTATGCTTTGTGATTCTCCAAGAGGTGAAAGCCAAAGTCTTCAGACACCATCCCTAATTGCCACTGACACTCACAGAACCATTGATTCTGCTGGATCATATGGCCCAAGTGGCAGAAAGCTTGCACAGTGGCCTGCACCTGTCACAGAGCCTCCTCTTGTTCAGTTTCCCACTCAAAACTAGCATTGTTCTGGTCACTCAGTAAATGGGCTGGTATAGCATACCCAAATGAGGAATATGTTTTCTCCAAAATCCAAAGAGGTCAACTAGGCATTGTGCTCTTTTTTGGTCATAGGAAGGGCCAGATGCAACAGCTTATCCTTCACTTTAGACAAGCTATCTTGACATGCCCCCCACCACTGTACACCTAGAAATCTCACTGTATTTTTGTTGGATTTATTTCCTATTCCCTGACACACAAATGTCTTACCAATAAGTCTAGAGTAGTTTCTACTTCTTGTTCACTAGGTCCAATCAACATGGTATCATCAATAATTATATCGATCATCAATAATTATATCGATCATCAATAATTATATTGATATTGATTATATTGACTAGTGTAATGTCTTGTGGGAGGGAGAAACAACCAAGGTCCCAGCGGTCAAGATTGTGACATAGGGCTGAAGAGTTGATATACCCCTGAGGCAAGACAGTGAAGGTATACTACTGACCTTACCCGCTGAATGTAAATTGTTTCTGGTGGTCCTTAGTAGCAGCTATTGAGAAAAAAGCATTTGCCAGACCAATAACTGCATACCAGATACCAGTCAATGTGTTGATTTATTCAAGCATTGATACCACATCTGGAAAAGCAGCTGCAATTGGAGTCACCATCTGGTTAAGTTTAGGACAATTTACTGTTATCCTCCAAGTTCTGTTTTCTGCACAGGCCAGATAGGAGAGTTGAAAAGGGATGTTTTGAGAATCACCACCCCTGCATACTTCAAGTCCTTAAGAGTTGCACTAATCTCTTTAGTCCCTCCAGGAATACACCATTGCTTCTGATTCACTATTTTTTTAGGTACGGGCAGTTCTAGAGGCTTGCACTTGGTCTTTCCTAACACAGTAGCCCCCACTCCATGAGTCAAGAACCAATATGGGGATTCTGCCAGTAGTTGAGTATGTCAATACCAATCATGCATTCTGGAACTGGGAAAATGACCACAGAATGAGTCTGGGGACCACTGGACCCACTGCAAGTTTTACTTGAGCTAAAAACTCCATCAGTTACCTGGCCTAAATAATCCCCTACTTTGACTGGTGGACCAGAGTGATGTTTTTGGTCTTCTGGAATTAGTGCTACTTCTGAGTCAGTGTCCAATAATCCCTGAAATATCTGATCATTTCTTTTTCCCCAATGCATAGTTACCCTGGTAAAAGGCCATTGGTCTCCTTGGGGAAGGCTTGGAGGAAGATTAACAGTATAAATTTGTGGCTGTGTAACAGGGTCCTCCCCTAAAGGGACCTGACTTCTCCTCATTCAAAGGGCTCTGGGTCTATAGACTATCTCAAGTAATTAAGGGCCTGTGACTCTCTGTTTTTGTAATTCAAGTTTGACTTCTGTTCACTTGACCTAGAACTCTTTTGTTTGTACAGTTCAAACAAGAATTTAGTAGACTGCCCATCTATTATACTTCTAGGTATCCCATGATTTACTAGCCAACACCACAAGTCTCTGCAAGTCAGATCATTTTGACTCCTGCTTTGAGTCTGCCACCCATTATGATAGCCATAGCCACCTTGTCTTTGGCAATTAAGTGCTGCCACCTGGCTTCTGCCAACTTGGAATTCAGTCACCCCATTGTGCTTAAGGATTCCAGCTCAATGACAGCAGGTCCCACAGTAACATCTGATCTACAGAGATGAGCAACTACAGAGTTCTTCAAGGATGATGGTGCTAATCTTGCAAATTTATTTCTCACAGTTCTGGTAAAAGGTGCATCCTCTGGACATTCCTGTGGTGTATGAGGGCTTTGTATGATAAATCCACTTTAACATTACAATCTTTCTAAGCCTCTGAATCCCCTCATCTGTGTTATACCTTGGCAGTTCTGGCATTTCAACCTCAGGTAACATCAGCCATCTTTTGATCCATGTTTCAGCCAACCACCCAAACAAACTGTTAATGCATTTTCTAACCCCTCAAGCTTTAACACTGAATGCAGCATCTCTGCTTAGTGAGCCCATATCAATCAATCCAGCCTGATAGAGTTTATATTCCTCCTACCATCATCCCACACCCTTAAAATCCATTACCACACATATTCCCCTGATTTTTGTCTATGTAAATTGGAAAACTCATATAGTTCTTTAAGAGTAAATTGTACCTCCTCATGGGTGATAATTTGTACCTAGCCTTTGGGGCCTGTTGGGACTTTAGCCTGGTTATAAGTCTGAAAGAGATGAGGGGGTGGTGGGGATGGATCATAAAAGGATTAGAAATATCTTCCAAGCCATTTGCTTTAGGACATCTGTTTGCAGTTTCATCTGGTGAAACAAGATTAAACACTCTAGGGTTAATCCCTTCAGGTGGAGGTTGGGTGGCCAACTACTCAGGGCAGGCTGGAAGTGGAGCAGCTATGTCCTCAGGGCAGATTATTACATGGGTACCTAGAGAAGACTCAGCATGACCTAGAGTATCAACCTCTCCACCAACATCATTATCAATCCATGTGTTGCTATCCCGTTTTTTTGGGGTCCCACTCCTTTTCATTCAATGCCCTCACTTTAATGGCAGGCACCATGCAAGATTGAGATTTCAGTTTACATTGTAAAGTTGCTACTCTAACAATAAGATTCTGAGTCTAATTTTTGGAGATCTCAAGTCTCCAATATCTTAGAGCAGCTGGAAGCAAAGACCTAAAATTGTGGAATTGCAACCCATACCAACCTCTGAAACCTGTCCTAGAACTAATTATTACACTATACTTTGAAATTTATTGGTTTCTTTATTTTTTTTTTTTTTTGGTTTATTGGTTTTCTTTTTTTTTTTTGGTATATATGTTATTTTTCACACAAAAAAAGAAAAAAGTCGAGTGTGATGATTAAGAAAATCATTCCTTATAGCCTCCAATGTTCTTGAGGAGCTAGAAGGAAAAACATGAGATGATGGTATGGTAGCTCATGACAAACTCTGGGAACTGTCCTATAACTATTTATTGAAGAGTACTTTGAAAACTACTGTTTTTTTCTTTCTTTGCTTTGTATATATGCTATATTATACAGTAAAAAAAGTTTAAAATTCCATAATGGATCCAGGACCTTAATATAAAAGCTAAACTATAAAACTCTTAAAAAATAACATGGTGGCAAATCTTCATGACCTGGAATTTGGCAATGGATTCTTTGATGTGCCACCAAAATTACAAGCAATGAAAGAAATGTAAAATGTAAAACTTTTGTGAATCAAAGGACACTGTCAAGATAGTGAAAAGACAAACTGATTGGGATTAAACAGTTGCAAGCCATATATGAAATCTGAACTTAATATCCCTAAAATATGAAGAGCATTTACAATGCACCAACAAAAAATTAACCCAATTTTTAAAAGGGGCAAAGGAATTGAGTAGACACTTGTTCAAAGAAGGTATACAAATAGCCATAAATGTATGAAAAGATATTTGACATCATTAGTCATTAGGAAATGCAAATAAAAACCAGTAATGAGACACCATATCATACCCACAAGAATGAATGTTATTTTAGAAAATGGAAAACAACAAGTGTTGGAGAGGATATCAAAAAATTGGAGTTCTAGTGAAAAGCTGATGGGAATGTAAAATGGTGCAATCATTGTGGAAAGTAATGCAGGGTTCCTCAAAGAATTAATACAGAGCCAGAAATTCTACTTTTAGGTATATACCCAAAGAATGTGAAAACTGGATTACATATAGATTCTTATACACCAATGGTTATAACAGCATCATTTACAATAGCCAAAGTGTAGAAACAATCCAATCATTCATTATCAAAATAATGGATAAACAAAATGTAAGATAGAATGAATTTCTGAGACATGATACAAAATGGAAGAATCTTAAAACGTTATGCTCAGTGAAACTAGCAAGACATGTAAGGACAAATACTGTATGATGTCACTTTTAAGAGAAGTATAGGAATAGCTAAATCATTGTGATAGAAGGTAGATGTGAGGTTAACAGGGAATGGGGGAGGGGAAGTGAGAATGTTTGCTTGGTGGATACAGAGTATTTGTAAATGACATTTAAAAAATTGGCATGGGGCATATGGCAGATACTGATGGAAAGGGAGGGACATTGGGCCTTTAAATTGTGTTGAGTTCTTTTTGCCAGGTAAACTTGTAATGGCCACCCGTGAGAAAGCAACCCTTCCACCCCTGACTGAAGAAATTAACTGTTTTAACAGACAAACCTGCAATGGAATACCCTGAGATAGTTGATTTGCAAGGCCCAACAAATTGTGCAACTTTCTACATATCTTGTGGAATTTTGCAAGGCAAAATCACCATAAGATATCACCGCACGCCTACTAGAATGGTCGTTACAAAAAAAAAAAAGAAAACATCAAGTGCTGGAGAGGATGTGGAGGAAGAGGCACACTTATCCCTTGTTGATGGGAATGTAAAATGGTACAATCACTGTGGAAGGGAGTTGGCAGTTCCTCAGGAAGCTAAAAATAGAATTGCCATATGACCCCATAATCCTATTACTAGTTATATATTCAGAGGAACTGAAGGCAAGGACATTAATGGACATTTACACACTGATATTTATAGCAGCATTATTTCCATTTGCCAAGAGATAGAAACAGCTCTGATGTCCATCAATGGACAAATGACTAACCAAGCTATGGTATATACGTATGGTGGAATATTATGCAGCTGTCAGACAGAATACAGTCATGAAGCATGTAACAACATGGATGAACATTAGAGACATTATGCTGAGTGAAATTAGCCAGAAACAAAAGGACAAATACTGCATGATCTCACTAATATGAGCTAACATTAATGAGTCCATTTTCAGAGTTGAAGTTAAGAACACAGATTATCAGGGCAGGCCATGGTGGCTTAGCAGGCAAGAATGCTTGCCTGCCATGCCAGAGGACCCAGGTTCGATTCCTGGTGTCTGCCCATGTTAAAAAAAAAAAGAACACAGATTATCAGAAGATAGAAATAGAGTAGAGATTGAGCATTTAGTGCTGAAAGAACACAGGTATGCAACAGGACTGATTGTAAAAATTCAGAAATGGATGGCTACTAACTGATTGTAGAACAATAATAAAAGTACACCAAATGAAGCTGAATATGTGTATGACTGAGATCAGAAGGAAAAATAGGGGATAAAGACTGAGACCATAGAATTTAGGAATATCTTGAGTAGACAATGATGGTGATTAAATTTAAAAATGTAAAAACGTTTTTCAATGAGGTGGAAGAAATAAATGTCACCATTACAAGGTGTTGAAAATGGATAGCATAAAAAAATACAATCAGTGCAAGCTACAGTCTGTTGTCAACAATAACATTGTAATATACTTCCACTAAATGTAACAAAAGCATTAAACCAAACTAAATGTCAACAGGTGGGGAAGCATGGAGGACAGGTACAGATTCTCTGGGTAAGGAAAGGAAATGTCTTCACATAGATTATGGTGGTGAAGGCATGTATATTTACTTAGGTTGGATTGTATGATGTGCAAGTAAAACTTTAAAAATGAACAAAGAGAAACAAGTTTTAGAGAAAATATGGAGAAAGAGATGTACCTATTCACTGTCAGTAGGGCAACTGAATGGTGTAGCTGCTTGAAAGACAGTATGGTGGTTCCATAGGAGGCTAGGGGTTGGGTTGCCAATTGATAATGAAGCTCCATTGCTCAGTATATATCTGGAGGAACTGAATGTGGAACACGAATGGACATTTGCACACTGGTGTTTATGGTGGGAGTGTTCATAATTCACAACGGATGGAGGTGGCTTAAGGATACAATGACTAAGGGAAGAAAGAGAGAACTCTGGTGTATATATACAAGGGATTACTGAGCAGCTGCAAGAATGAAGGAAGTTGTGAGTCATGGGTGAATGAAACTTAAGGACTGTATGTTGAATTAAATGTCAGAAACAAAAAGACAAATATTATCATGCCTCACTCATATGGACTAACTATAACATAAAGACTCAGTGAATTGAAGTCGAGAACATAGGATATCAGGTTGGGGCCTCTTGTAAAGATTCCAAGATTGTAAGCTCTTACAGCAGTCACATATATTCAGGAGTTGTAACTGTTATTTCTAAATTCTGAGATACTGAGCTGTTTGTATATAAGCTGGTCATTCCCAGAAACTTTGAGTATTTAAGCGACACCTGAGACTCAGAGTTAGAGCTCTCAACCTATGAAAGTCAGCATTATCCCATGCAAGAACTGTTTAAAAAGTTGAAAAAGGGATTAAACTTTGGCAAGAGAGATGAATGAAGCTGATCTGGATAGGACTAAGATAGATCAGAATGCAGGGTAAAGGATTCTATATTTTACAACTTCCATGTCTCTGTGGGACCAAAGGGAGAGATGCTTATTTGGTGCAAAATTTATATTTTGGGTAGTGCATTGCCTACTTGTATGCACTATGGTCTAAACTTGTATGGTCAGTTTAGTTGAACACCATAAGTACATGGACTCTTGGGTAGGAGTGAGATCTTGTTGATTTGTCCAAGTTAGTTTGATGTCCTGGTATATACCAGAGTAATTTGGAATATATAGTAATAAAAACCTGTGTGCAAAGTCCCCTTGGGGGACTGAGGAGAAATGAAAAATATTCAACTTCCCCACTTGGAGAATTCCTAATATTCTCACAAGCAGTGGGGGCAAACAAATCAATAGGCTGAGACCTCAGTGTTGGGGGTTGCCCCTATTGAACTTATTCCTGCAAAGTATAGGCTCAGCCTACTAATAATTATGCCTGAGTTACCCCCAGAGAGAACCTCTTTTCTTGCTCAGATGTGGCTTCTCTCCCTCTCTAAGACAACTTGGCAGGTGACTCATTACTCTCCCCTCCCCTCACATGGACATGACTCCCTGGGGTGTAAATTTCCCAGGCAACATGGGGTAGAACTCCTGTGATGAGCCAGGTCCTAGCATCATGGGATCAAGAAAGCTTTCATGACCAAATGGGGAAAGAGAGAAATAATGCAAAATAAAGTTTCAGTGGCTGAAAGATTTCAAACAGAATCAAGAGTTTATCCTGGAGGTTATTCTTATGCATTATATAGAAATTCCTTTTTAGTTTGTGGAGTATTGGAGCGCATAGAGGAATGTACCTGAAACTGTTAAGCTGTGTTCCAGTAGCCTTGATTCTTGAAGACGATTGTGCAACAATATAGCTTTTACAGTGTAATTATGTATATTAGTTAGGATTCTCTAGAGAAACAGAATCAACAAGGAACACTCACAAATATAAAATTTATAAAAGTGTCTCACATGACCATGGGAGCACAGAGTCTAAAATCCGCAGGGCAGGCTGTGAAGCCGATGATTCTGATGGAGGGTCTGGATGAACACCACAGGAGAGGCTCACCAGCCAAGACAGGAAGAACCTGTCTCTTCTGAATCCTCCTTAAAAGGCTTCCAGTGATCATATTAAGCATTACTCATTGCAGAAGACTCTCCCCATTGGCTGTGTAATCAGCTGTGGATATAGCTGACATGATCATGATTTAACTCTATGAAATGTCCTCATCGCAAGAGACAGGGCAGCACTTGCCCAACCAGACAAGCAAGTATCACCACTTGGCCAAGTTGACACATGAACCTCATCATGATAGTCCACCTCTTGTCAACTTGGCAGCTATACATACCACCTTAAACCATACCAAATTTCTAAATAAAAAACTGTGAAACACACATTTTTCCTTTCACTTAACAATACTTAACTGTCCTGTATATAACTGGAAACACATTAAATCTCTCCAGAATAGGGTGCAAATCCTTGGGTAATATTCATTCTTAAACTTGATATCTTACAACTTAAATAGTCAAAACAGCATTACAGTCTTCAGTTCTGTAACTGATGACGTGGTCGAAGTTCACATTTATCACTACCTTCTTCCACTATCCATTCCATTGACCCTCAGCAAGCACTTCAGCTGGCTGTGGTTCTTTGCCTGGTGGGGTGACCCAAACCTTCATTCCTGAAGTTTCAGAGCCATTGGTAGTCCTACCTGGATTGGGTTGTTGCAGTTTTCCATTGATTTTAATCACATGGCATGGTACTACTAAAAGACACCCTAGGGGATCTCCTATATTCCAAGAAAACTCTTATTTACCTCCATTATGTAGTTGCAGTTTTACTTCCCCCTGATAGTCAGGGTCAATCACTCCAGACAATAATGTAATCCCCTTCTTGGCTTGTTGATCCAGTGGCATAAGTAGCCCAAAGTGACCAGGTGGCAGTCTTAACTTCCAGTTCAGTGGAATCATTGTTGTTTCTCCTGGAGGAAGCATTCCCCATTTTGGAACTAAAACCTGTAGACCATCAGAGCTCAGGGTCGCAGGGACAGGAAGCAAAAGTTTTCCTAGTGGATCACTGGAGGTAATAGTGAGTGGTACCACTCCCATTTCCACCCCTTGGTTCCTGGACCCATGGATCCTGGCTATGGGAGAAACAGCACCATACAGTGGATGCTGATTCAGAGCATATACAGCTTCCTAGAGAACATTACCCCAGCCTTTCAAGGTATTGCCACTGAGTTGGCACCGTAATTGAGTTTTCAAAAGGCCATTCCACCGTTCTATCAATCCAGCTGCTTCTGGATAATGGGGAACATGGTAAGACCAGAGAATTCCATGAGCATGTGCCCATTCCTGCACTTCATTTGCTGTGAAGTGTGTTCCTTGATCCGAAGCAATTCTATGTGGAATACCATGATGATGGATAAGACATTCTGTAAGCCCACAGATGGTAGTTATGGCAGAAGCATTGTGTACAGGGAAAGCAAACCAATATCCAGAGTATGTGTCTATTCAAGTTAGAACAAATTGCTGCCCCTTCCATGAAGGGAGTGGTCCAATGTAATCAACCTGCCACCATCTAACTGGCTGATCACCTCGGGGAATGGTGCCCCCGAGGCACCATCGGGGTGCTGAGTGTGGGTCTCTGCTGCTGGCAGATTGGGCACTCAGCAGTGGCTGTAACCAAGTTAGCCTTGGTGAGTGGAAGCCCCTGTTGCTGAGCCCATGCATAACCTCCATTCCTACCACCATGACCACTTTGTTCATGAACCCATTGGGCAATGACAGGAGTTGCTGGGGAAAGAGGCTGACTGGTATTCATAGGACGGGTCATCTTATTCACTTGACTATTAAAACCTTCCTCTGCTGAAGTCACCCTCTGGTGTGCATTCACATGGGACACAAATATCTTCATGTTTTTAGCCCACTCAGAAAGCTCTATCCACATACTTCTTTCCCATACCTCTTTGTCACCAATTTTCCAATTATGGTCTTTCCAAGTCCCTGACCATCCAGCCAAACCATTAGCAACAGCCCATGAGTCAGTATACAAACGCACCTCTGGCCAGTTTTCCTTCCAAGAAAAATGAACACCCAGGTGCACTGCTCGAAGTTCTACCCACTGGGAAGATTTCCCCTCACCACTGTCCTTCAAGGACACCCCAGAAAGAGGTTGTAGTGCTGCAGCTATCCACTTTTGGGTGATACCTGCGTATCATGCTGAATCATCTGTAAACCAGGCCTGAGTTTTCTCTTCCTCAGTCAATTCACTGTAAGGAACTCCCCAAGAGGCCATAGCTCTGGTCTGAGAAAGAGAAGGTAATGTAGCAGGAGTGGAGACATGGACATTAGGGCCACATCTTCATGTAACTTGCTTGTGCCTTCATGACATGCTCTGGCCCTGTCTCGTATATACCATTTCCAATTTACAATAGAGTACTGCTGTGCACACCAAGCTTTATGGCTTGGTGGGTCAGACAACACCCAGCTCACAATAGGCAACTCGGGTCTCATGGTGTTCTAGTTTGCTAACTGCTGGAATGTAATATACCAGAAACAGAATGGCTTTTAAAAGGGGGAATTTAATAAGTTGCTAGTTTACAGTTCTAAGGCTGAGAAAATGTCCCAACTAAAACAAGTCTATAGAAATGTCCAATCAAAGGCATCCAGGGAAAGACACCTTGGTTCAAGAAGGCCAATGAAGTTCAGGGTTCCTCTCTCAAGTGGAAGGGCACATGGGAAGCACAGTCAGAGTTTCCCTCTCATCTGGAAAGGCACATGGTGAACACGGCCAGGGTTCCTCTTTCATCTGAAAGGGCACATGGAGAACACAGCATCATCTGCTAGCTTCTTCTCCTGGCTTCCTGTTTCATGAAGCTCCCTGGGAAGCATTTTCCTTCTTCATCTCCAAAAGTCCCTGGCTGGTGGACACTGCTTCTTGTGGCTACATTCTGCACTGCTCTCTCTGAATCACTCATTCTCCAAAGTATTTCCTCTTTTATAGGACTTCAGAAACTAATCAACACCCACCCAAATGGGTAGAGATATGTCATCTTAATCCAGCTTAACAACCACTCTTGATTAAATCACATCTCCAGAAAGATGATCTGATTACAGTTTCAAACATATAGTATTGATAAGGGATTATTCTGCCTTTATGAAATGGGATTTAGATGAAAACATAACTTTTCTAGGGGACATATATCCTTTCAAACCAGCACACATGGCAACTTGGTGGCCCATGGCTAAGTGTTCAGTTTCTACTAAGGCCCAGTAGAAGGCCAAAGCTGTTTTTCAAAAGGAGAGTAGTTATCTGCAGCAGATGGTAAGGCCTTGCTCCAAAATCCTAAGGGTCTGCATTGTGATTCTCCTATAGGGGCCTGCCAAAGGCTCCAGACAGCATCTTTATTCACCACTGACACTTCCAGCACCATTGAATCTGCTGGATCATACGGCCCAATGGCAGAGCAGCTTGTACAGCAGCCTGGACCCATCGCAGAGCTTCCTCTTGTTCAGGTCCCCACTCAAAATGAGCAGCTTTTCTGGTCACTCGATAAATGGGCCGGAGTAGCATCCCAAATGAGGAATATATTGTCACAAAAATCCAAAAAGACCAACTAGGCATTGTACCTCTTTTGTGGTCATAGGAGGGGCCAGATGCAGCAATGTATCCTTCACCTTAGAAGGGATATTTCGACATGCCCCACACCACTGGACACCTAGAAATTTCACGGAGGTGGAAGGCTTCTGTATTTTTGTTGGATTTATCTCCCATCCTCTGACACACAAATGCCTTACCAGTAAGTCTAGAGTAGTTGTTACTTCTTGCTCAGTAGGTCTGATCAACATGATATCATCAATATAATGAACCAGTGTGATGTCTTGTGGGAAGGAGAAGTGATCAAGGTCCCTGTGGGCAAGATTATGACATAGGACTGGAGAGTTGATATACCCCTGAAGTAGGACCATGAAAGTATATTGCTGACCTTGCCAGCTGAAAGCAAACTGTTTCTGGTGGTCTTTACTAATAGCTATGAAGAAGAAAGCATTTGCCAAATCAATAGCTGCATACCAGATACCAGGGGATGTATTGATTTGCTCAAGCAATGATACCACATCTGGGACAGCAGCTGCAATTGGAGTTACCACCTGGTTGAGCTTACAATAATCCACTGTCATCCTCCAAGACCTATCTGTTTTCTGCACAGGCCAAATAGGAGAGTTGAATGGGGATGTGGTGGGAATCACCACCCCTACATCTTTCAAGTCCTTAAGAGTGGCAGTAACAGCTGCAATCTCTCCAGGAATCCGGTATTGCTTCTGATTTACTATTTTGCTTGGTAGGGGCAGTTCTAGTGGCTTCCACCTGGCCTTTCCCACCATAATAGCCTGCATAAGTCTGAGAGCCAATGTGGGGATTCTGCCAGTTGCTCAGTATGTCTATCCCAATTATATATCTGGACTTGGAGAAATAACTACAGAATGGGTCTGGGGGCCCACTGGATCCACTGTGAGATGGACCTGAACTAAAACTCCATTGATTGCCTGGCCTCCATAAACCCCCACTCTGACTGGTGTACCAGAGTGATGTTTTGGGTCCCTGGAATTAATGTCACTTCTGAACCAGTGTCTAATAATCCCCAAAATATATGATCATTTCCTTTTCCCCAATGCACAGTTACCCTGGTAAAAAGCCATTGATATCCTTGAGGAAGGCTTGGAGGAAGATTAACAGTATAAATTTGTGGCAGTGTAACAGGGTTCTTCCCCAAAGGGACCTGGCCTCCCCTTCATTCAAGGGGCTCTGGGTCTGTAAATTGTTTCAAGTCTGGAAATTGATTAAGAGGCCGTGACTCTGTGTTTTTGTAATTCAGGTTAGACTTCTGTTCACTTGACCTAGAACTCTTTTGTTTATACAGCTCAAACAAGAATTTAGTAGACTGCCCTTCTATTGTATTTCTAGGTACCCCAAGATTTACTAGCCAATGCCACAAATCACTGTGAGTGATATAATTTTGATGCCTGCTTTGAGTTTGCTATCTATTATAAAGCCACATCTATCTTGTCTTTGGCAATTAAGTTCTGCCACCTGGCTTCTGACAACTCAAGATCCAGTCATCCCCGTTGTGTTTAATGATTCCAACTCAGTGACAGCAGTTCCTACAGTAATATCTGACCTACAGAGTATGAAGGGCCAGGAGCAATCAATCAGGCCCAAGCAGGGAAAGTCCCCACAACATTGGGGTGGAATGTCCCCAAGAGTTAAACAATAACTAATGTTAGGAAACTGAGATAGCGGGATGTGTTTTGGCAACAGCTAAAGGCATTTTTCTGCTTCTATGATACACTTGCTTGCTAGCAACTGCAAAACCACAACATAATTTTAGCCTTTATAGGCACACCTTGAAAACCTCTAGGTTTCTTCTTGGAAGTTTCTGAGGCAGTCACCAGCTGGTTAATAAAGACTCCAAATTGGCTTGCAGTTTTGAATTATGTGGTCTGTCTTTCAGTGCACCCCACATCATTTGGAGGCCCCAGCGAGATCATCCCTAATGGGACATCTGGTGACCACAGGTCCTGGGGATTGCCCCCGGAACTGAGGTCCGGGCTAGGGGAAGGCCTCAGAGAGATGTTCCTCCACCCCAGGCAAGGACCAGAAATCGGGCTGGTTCTATAGGACCCTCCAAAACTATACAAAATCTGGTGGAGTCACCTGTTTCTGGAAACCTCACCATGAGTACAGGTCTGTTATTGGATCCAGTGAGGACCTCTGGAAGGCTGGAAGCAGCATTACTTCCAAGGTCAGGTCCAAGAGCAAGACATTGCCTGGGGCTTCTGGTTAGGAATCAATTAAGGATAAGGCTTTTGTGTATCTTGGTTTACTTTGTCTCTTCTCTCATCTGTTGGTCTCATCGCATTCTGTGTCGTTCTTGTCATAATTGCCATGGGTCAGTCAAGCTTATCTGTCTGTATTCCCCTTCAACATTTTTAGAAAAATTTCCAGGAATTTCAATGGAAGATCAGAGACTACAGAGCCCCTGTCAATGCCTTCAACTTAAAAAAGTTCTGCTCATGGGAATGGCCAACTTTTGGTTCTGGGTGGCCTCCTGAGTGAACCACAGATCTATCTGTGGCTTATAAACTCCAAAGACCAATTTTTGGTAATCCAGGCCACCCTGACCAAATCCCCTATATACTAATTTGGATCAAAATTTTAGCAGAAAAACCCAAGTGGTTATGGTCTTGCCTGGAGTCCCAAAAAGAAAGACCCACCCAGAGCCAAAACGTCCTTCTTAATAAAAACCTCTCAAAGAGAAAGGACTAAAGGGATCCCAGTATTGACAGGACCATCAGAGGAGCTGCTCTTGATGGACCCTCCCCCATACTCAACAGCACCTCCACCCCCTCTAAGACCAGAGGGGAAAAATAGTCAAGAGGTGGCAACCAGCCCCTCTGATAGCTGGGAGGTGACATTCAGTACCCCCACACCAGAAGTGGCTCTGCTTACCACCCTTCTTCTGGTTCACAATCACCAGATTCTTCTGGAGCTCCAATTTTACCCTTGAGGCAGGTTTGCCCTGCCCCAGGGGATGACAGCCCACCTTTCATGGTCTATATCCCCTTTTCCTCTAGCAATCTATATAATTGAAAAAACTAAAATCCCTCTTTCTCTGAAAAGCCCCAAGGGCTCATCTCCCTCTTGGAGACTGTCTTTTTTACCCACCAGCCCACCTGGGATGACTGCCAACAGCTCCAGGACCTCTTTACCTCCAAGGAATGAGACTGAGTCAAGAGAGAGGTGAGGAAGTTAATTCTTGGACCTGATGGACAATTTACTACTGAATCAACCCAATTAGAGGCTGTGTTCCCCTCCACCCATCCTGGATGGGACCCCAATACTGATAGAGGTAAGGAGGCTCTTGATTGTTATCGCCAGACTCTGCTCCAGGGAATACGAGTGGTAGCCAAGAAGCTGACCAACTTATCTCAGGTAAGCGAAACTGTACAAAAGCTGGATGAATCTCCAGCCGCTTTCCTTGAGCGCCTCCTTGAGACATACTGCTTGTACACCCCTATAGACCCAGAGGTGCCCAAAAATAGGCGAGCCATAAATATAGCATTTGTAACCCAGATGGCCCCAGATAAAAGGAAAAAATTCCAGAAATTAGAAGGATTTAAGGGTAAAGTGCTGTCTGAACTGATAGAGATTGCCCAAAAGACTTTTAATAACAGAGATGACCCCGTGACCACGCAGTCCAAAAAAATAGCCAAAATTTTAGTATCCACAATGGCTGAACAGGAAAAACAAAAAGGTAGATGGGAAACCATTGAAAAAAAGAAAGGGAAACCAAGGAAAAAGGTTGGGCCTATGTGCAAACCAATGCACCTACTGCAAAGAGAATGGACATTGGAAAAATGAATGCCCTAAAAGACGACTTAAAGGACTGAAACCAGCCCCTGTTCTGGTTGAAGAGGTGAATTGACAGGGCTAGGGGTCCATTCTGTTGAGCCCCTGGGGAGCCCAGGGTCACCTTAGAAATTGGGGGCAAGCCTATAAAATTTCTTGTGGATACTGGGGTAACCTTCTCCATCCTCCAGCAAGCAGAAGGGCCCATATCTAAGGAAAAATCCCCATACAGGGAGCAACGGGAAAGAAAAAGTCTTACCCATGGACTAAGACTAGGATCACTAACCTTGGGGAAGGAACTGTCACCCGCTGGTTTCTTGTAATGCCAGAGTGTCCATACCCCCTTTGAGGAAGAGACCTTCTCCAGAAATTACTAGCCACCATCTCTTTCAAAAATGATTTGGCTGAGCTCTCCTTCAATACAGCCCCCTCGGTAATCCTCCTCACTTGCCCCTTATCAGAAGAGTATTTACTTACTGCAGAGGTGGTGCTGCCAGGCCCATATTTGTGGGAATTTAAAGAAAAAATACCAGGCGTATGGACAGAAACTAACCTACCAGGATTAGCCACCCACCAGCCCCTCATTGTTGTCCAGCTGACTAGCACCGCCACCCCAATCAGAGTCCGACAATACTCAATAAGCTTAAAGACTAAAAGAGGCACTGCAGTCCATATCAAAAGACTCCTGGAGGCAGATATTCTAGTCCCCTGTCATTCGGCCTGGAATACCCCCCTTCTCCCAGTCCAAAAACCCGGGACCGATGATTTCCGGCCAGTGCAAGATCCTGGAGAGGTAAACAAAAGAATTGAAACAATTCACTCCACTGTGCATAACCCATATGTGCTCTTGAGCCTGTTACCTCCCAGCCAGCAGGTCTACACTGTTCTGGACTTAAAGGATGCCTTCTTTTCACTTCCCCTGGCCGCAGTAAGTCAACCCATCTTTGCTTTTGAAAGGAGTGACCCAGAGGGGGGATTCTCTGGACAACTAACCCGGACTCGGTTGCTGCAAGGTTTCAAAAATTCTCCCACCCTGTTCATTGAGGTCTTAAGCCAGGATCTGGCTCGTTTTAGACAAGAGCATCCAGAGATACCCCTCCTACAATATGTGGATGACCTCTTACTGGCAGCTAATAATCTGTCAAACTGCAAAAAGGAAAATGAAAACTTGTTACAGGAACTAGCCCAGTTGGTCTATCAGGTCTCAGCCAAAAAGGCCCAACTCTGCACCAGTTCAGCAACATACTTAAAGGGTATGAATTAGAAGGGGGAAAAAGAGCTCTGTCTTCTAATAGGATTGAAGCTATCCTAAAAATACCCCAGCCAAAAACGAAAAGGCAGGTACGGGAGTTTTTAGGAGCAGTTGGATATTGCTGGCTCTGGCTTCCTGGGTTTGCAGAAATAGCAAAACCCCTGTACACTAGCACAGGAGGAAAGGACGAAGCTCTAACCTGGACCGAGGCTGAGCAAAATGCCTTTAAAATGCTGAAACAGGTGCTTTTGAGCGCCCCTGCCTTAACCTTGCCTGACCTGTCCAAGCCTTTTCAACTACATGTCACAGAAACCCAAGGAATAGCAAAAGGAGCCCTCACCCAAATGTTAGGACCATGGAAAAGGCCAGTTGCCTCCCTGTCTAAAAGACTGGACTATGTGGCAGCTGGGTGGCCAAGCTGCCTCTGAGCCATTGCCACCACTGCCATTTTAGTAAAAGAAGCATCTAAATTAACTCTGGGACAGGACTTACACATAGTGGTCCCACATTCAGTAGAAACATTACTAAGGAGCCCACCTGAGAGACGGCTCTGAAATGCCTGGATAACCCAGTATCAGGTATTGCTACTGGATCCCCCAAGAATCTGCTTCCTAAAAATGGCAGGTCTTAACCCCGCCACCTTGCTTCTGGATGATGATCCATCCGAGGACATCCATGACTGTTGTGAGATCTTGGAATCTTTCACGAACCTGAGGACTGACCTTACTGACAACCCCTGGCCAAATCCTGATAAAGAATTATATACAGACAGGAGCAGTTACATCTCAGAGGGAATCAGGTATGTGGGGGCAGTGGTGGTAACTGTGGACCAGGTCATCTGGACTCAGGCCTTAGGACGTGGGACTTTGGCCCAGAAAGCTGAACTAATAGTTCTGACTCAGGCTCTAAGGTGGGGAAAGGGGAAGATTGTCAACATCTACATGGACAGCAGGTACACCTTCACAACTGTGCATGTCCATGGGGCACTATATCAGGAGTGGGGACTTTTGACGTCGGGAGGAAAAGAAATAAAAATATGCCAGAAAGACTTGCCTTGCTAGAGGCTATTTGGTTGCCCAAAAGGGCAGCCATTATACATTGCAAAGGACATCAGACTGCTGAAACTCAAATTGCCAGAGGAAATGCCTTGACTGATAAAATGGCAAAAGAGTTGCCCAAAAAACAGTGGGGACACTGCAGATAGTTCCTGTTTCACTGGGCAAGTGCTGCCGAGCCCTCCAAAATATACCAGGGGAGAATTAGACTGGGAGAAACTCTGGGCACTTGAATAGATCTGGACAGTTGGAAGATTCTCCCAGATGGGAGAATCCTAGTGCCAGAGCACCTGGGGAAAACTTTGGTTACCCAGGTTCACCAAAGTACACACCTGGGCAGTACGAAACTAACTAAACTGTTACAGAGAAATTGCTACATTCCCCGGTTGCAACAACAAGCCTGGAAGGTATCATCCAGATGCCACATCTGCGCCCAGGTAAATTCTGGCTGAGGAAAAGAAATGCCCCAAGGAACTAGGCTGAGGGGACAAGCCCCAGGGGAACAGTGGGAAATAGACTTCATGGAAATATTACCTGGTCATATGGATACAAATACCTGTTAGTCTTCATTGACACCTTCTCTGGATGGACTGAGGCATTTCCTACCAGAACTGAGACAGCACAAATAGTAGTAAAAAAACTAGTTTCTGAAATTGTCCCCTGATTTGGCCTCCCGACTGCAATGGGGTCCGACAATGGGCAGGCGTTCATCACCCAAGTTACCCAATTGTTAGCAAAAATATTAAACATCAAATGGAAATTACATTGTATTTATAGGCCACAGAGTTCAGGGCAAGTTGAAAGAATGAATAGAACAATAAAGGAAACTTTAAATAAGCTAAAGCTCGAGGCTGGTGAAAACTGGGTGAGTCTCCTTCCATTTGCCCTCCTAAAAACTAAATGTACTCCCTATGTTAAGGGAATTACTCAATATGAAATCATGTTTAAATGACCACCTCCATTAATCCCTAAATTGGGGGGGGGGGGGGTGGGAAATAGCTGAATTAAATAACCATTCTCTTCTAAAATCATTACAGGCCCTGCAATCTACCACCCAGCAAACTCGGGAACTGGTGAAAGCAGCCCGTCCAGGACCAACAAATCCTGCCCCTAAAAAAGATCTATTTCAGGTGCAGCCTGGAGACCTAGTTTGGATGAAGAAGCTTTAGCCAGCCACCTTGGAGGCCTGGTGGACGGAACCCCTGCCAGTGATATGGAAACTTATTTTCCTGGTCCCCATGGCTGACCACGCTCTTGTCTGCCATAGCAGGGCCCCTAATTCTCCTATTATTAAGCTTAATGTTTGGACCCTGTATAATCAACTGTCTAACCTCATATGTACAAAGAAAAATACAAAGTGTTAAATTATTAGTCCTTGGAACCCAATATCAACAAATTTATAATCAAAGTAAAGAAACAATGATTTGATTCTCTCATAAAACCAGTGGGGAATGTGGAGGGCCAGGAGCAATCAATCAGGCCCAAGCAGGGAAAGTCCCCACAACATTGGGGCGGAATGTCCCCAAGAGTTAAACAATAACCAATGTTAGGAAACTGAGACAACGGGATGTGTTTTGGCAACAGCTAATGGCATTTTTCTGCTTCTATGATACACTTGCTTGCTAGCAACTGCAAAACCACAACATAATTTTAGCCTTTATAAGCACACCTTGAAAACCTCTAGGGGCTGCTCACTGAATCTTCCTTCTTGGAAATTTCTGAGGCAGTCGCCAGCTGGCTAATAAAGACTCCAAATTGGCTTGCAATTTTGAATTATGTGGTCTCTCTTTTGGTGTGCCCCACAACACAGAGAAGTGCAACCACAGAGCTCTTCAGGGATGATAGTACTAATCTCACAAATTTATTTCTCACTGTTCTGGTAAAAGGTGCATCCTCTGGACATTCCTGCGGTGTAAGAGCAGGCTTTGCATGATAAATCTACTCTAACATTCCAATCTCTCTAAGCCTCTGGATCCCCTCATCTGCATTATACCAGGGCAGTTCTGGCATTTCAACCTCAGGTAATGTTGGCCACCTTTCAATCCATATTTCAACAAACCATCCAAACAAACTTTTAATACCTTCTCTAACCCCTCAAGCTATAACACTGAATGCAGAATCTCTTCTTAGTGGGCCCATATCAATAAATTCAGCCTGATCCAGCCTTATATTCCTTCCACCATTATCCCACACTCTTAAAATTCATTGCCACACATATTCCTCTGATTTCTGTCTACATAAATTGGAAAACTCACACAGTTCTTTTGGAGTTATAATGTACCTCCTCATGTGTGATACTTTGAACCTCACCTTTAGGGGCCTGTTGGGACTTTAGTCTAGTTATAGGTCTGGAAGAAATGAGGGGTGGTGGAGGTGGATCATGAAAAGAATTAGAAATATCTTCCAAGCCATTTGCTTCAGGGCCTTCATTTGCAGTTTCATCTAATGAAACAGGATTAATCCCTCTAGGGCTAATCCCTTCAGGAGGAGATTGGGTGGCCAACTCTTCAAGGCAGACTGGAGGTGGGGTGGTTATGTCCTCAGGAAGAACTATTGCAGGGTTATCTAGAGAAGACTCAGCGTGGCCTAGGGTTTCAACCTCACCCCCAACATCATTATCAATCCATATGTCACCATCTCATTTTTCAGGGTCCCACTCCTTTCCAATCAATGCCCTCACTTTAACGGCAGACACCATGCAAGATTGAGATTTCAGTTTACATTGTAAAGTTGCTACTCTAACAATAAGATTCTGAGTCAGATTTTCGGAGATCTCAAGTCTACAGCTACAGGAAATAAGATTTTCCTTCAGGATACTCATAGAAATGTCTACATCTGTCAGATGGCGCTTAAGCTTCTTGTTCGAAGTTTTAAGCCCATTCCTTTCACTCCTTAATGTAGCCAGTGTATCTAACAACAACCCACCAACATCTCTATACCTATTATTTCTACAAAACTCTCTAAAGGTGTCAAAAACATTATCCCCAGAGCCTGGCTTCGTACAAGTGAAGCATTAGGAGAATCGAATGGTGGTATTTTGACTATCTCCTTTGCCAATTCACTCCATGGATTGGGAGTGTCACTCTGATTATGGGAATCAAAGTCCTTAGTGTCTTTGAGTCCAGTCAGAGTAGAAAACCACTCATAAAAACCCATTTTTAAGATTCTGTTTCTTAAGAACCACTCCTGGTACCAAGATGTATTAGTTAGGATTCTCTAGAGAAACAGAATCAACAGGGAACATTCACAAATATAAAATTTATAGAAGTGTCTCACGGGAAAACAGAGTCCAAAATCCACAGGGCAGGCTGTGAAGCCAATGATTCCGATAGAGGGTCTGGATGAACACCACAGGAGAGGCTCACCAACCGAGACAGGAAGAACCTGTCTCTTCTGAATCCTCCTTAAAAGGCATCCAGTGATCAGTTTAAGCATTACTCATTGCAGAAGACACTCCCCATTGGCTGTGTAATCAGCTGTGGATGTAGCTGACATGATCATGATTTAATTCTATGAAATGTCCTCATCGCAACAGACAGGCCAGCACTTGCCCAAGCAGACAAGCAGGTATCACCACTTGTGGGAGCAGTCATTTCCTTTAATCCTGATTCAATATCGCAGATGGAAGCTTTGATTAGATTTTCTCCATGGAGATGTGGCTTGACCAATTGTGGGTGTGGCTATTTGATTAAGTGGAGTTGTGACTGCACCTATTTCAGATGGGTCTTGATTAGTTTGCTAGAATCCCTTAAAAGAGGAAACATTTGGGAGATAGTCAGAAATGACAGAGCTGACAGAGACATTGCCCACAGAAACTTCAGAGCAGAGCTGACACAGATGCCAACACTTGGAGAACAGAGACACTGATGTTTGGAGATGCTTGGAGCCAAGCAGACATCACTAAGAAATGTTAAACAAAGCAGAGCCAAGAGAGAGCCAAAGGAAGTCATGAGACGAAAGCCAGCCTTTAGAAGGAAAGTGGGGATCCCTGGAAGAACAGAGCCTGAAAGCAATGGAGCCCTGGAGTGAGGGATCAGCATGCCAACCACATGACTAACCATCTGACAAAGGTGTTACTGACCCATTGGTCTTCCTTGAAGGAAGTTATTATTCTTGGATGCCTTAGTTTGGACATTTTTATAGGCTTTGAACTGTAAATTTATAATTTATTGAATTCTCCTTTTCAAAAGCTGTACTATTCTGGTGTATTGCACTCTGCAACTAACAAACCAAAACAGATTTTGGTACCAGAGATGTGGGGTACTGCAGTTTGCAAACACCAAACATGTTGGAACAACTTTAAATGGATAAGGGTAAGATTCTGGAATTGTTGTGAGGAGCTGTGCCAGTCTGAATCTGTGGTGGACCCCAGACAAGCCATGCCTTTTAATCCTCATTCAATATTGCTGGGTGGGAGCATTTTGATTGTTTCCATGAAGATGTGACCCACCCAAATGTGGGTGGTAACTTTTGATTAGATGATTTTCATGTAGGTGTGTCTCCACCCACTGAAGGTGGAGTTGCTTACTGGAATCTTTTAAAAGAGGAAACATTTTGGAGAGAGTCCCTTTTTTGGTGGAGCCACGTGAAAGCCAGCAGATGCCGCCATGCTCGCCATGTGCCCTTCCAGCTGAGAGAGAAACGTTGAACGTTGTTGGCCTTCTTGAACCAAGGTATCTTTCCCTGGATGCCTTAAATTGGACATTCCTATAGACTTGTTTTAATTGGGACATTTTCTCGCCCTTAGAACTGTAAACTTGCAACTTATTAAATTCCCCTTGTTAAAAACCATTCTGTTTCTGGTATATTGCATTCTGGCAGCTAGCAAACTAGAACAGGAACTTTATAGCAAAGGCCTAAAGTGCTTTGAAAAGACTGTAGATATGTGGATTCTAAAGATGCTTCTAATGAGGCCTTAGACAGAAATGATGAACGTGTCATTCTAAACTGGAAGGAAGGTGCTTTTTGTAGTTGGAGGCAGAATTTGAGAGTAATGAACATGGATGTTTAGCAGAAGAAATTTCCAAACTCAATATGGAAAATGCAGTCTGGCTGCTCCTGCAACTTAGAGTAAAAAGTGAGAGAAAAAAGATAAGTTGAGAACTAAACTCTTGGGTACAAAGAAACCAGAAGCTGGTGGCCTGGTAAATGCTGGGCTTGCAGAAAGCGAGACCACAGTGCATAGGACCCCAAATGAGGATTTAACAAAACACAGAAGTAGTCAGACATTACAGAATAAGTGAGGATTTGAGATGGCGTTTTCCAGAAAGGATTTGAGGAAAGTGTTTTTGTCTGATCACATGATCCCAGCCTAGTGCATAGAAAACCAACACAAGTTTTGTGGAATCTATATAAATGGAAACACGGCCAGTCTAGACTAATAGGGACAGAAAAGGGACAAAATTGAGGAAAAATTACTGCAGAGGCAGAACCATAGAAGCTAATGTATGAAGTCAAGAGACCTTGGGCAATGAGAGTGAACTCACCCAAGTGTTTGGGTCCAGTGATGCCTGTGTTGCTTCCAATTTCCCCCTAAGGGAATGGGACAATGTGTCCTATGACTGTTCCTCCTTTGTATATTGGCAGCAGATCACTTAGGTTTTGAGCTTTATCAGAGTTATGGGTTGCGAGAGTGAAGGAATGTGTTATTGCTCAATAGTTGCTACATATCTTGCTATTATTACTGACATTTAGTAGATTTTCTAGAATAAAAGATTCTTCATTTGTTGTATGCCATAAGGGGTATTAAACATTTTAAATGGGTGGATTATTTTTCAATCATTGGCTATATGTTTTAGTTTGCTAAAGCTACAGGAATGCACTATTTCAGAAATGCAATGGCTTTTATAAAGGGAATTTATTAAGTTTGTAGTTTACATATCTAAGGCCACTAAAATGTCCAAACTAAGGCATCCATAGAAAGATACCATAATTCAAAAAATGCTGATATTTTCCTTCTGCAATTCCAAAGGTCTCTGTCTGTGTGGGCTCTGTCACTTCTTCCAAATTGCTTCCCTCTTAAAGGGTTCCAATAAGCAACCCCTCTGGGAAAGGGTGGAGAAACATCTCCATGGAAACCACCTAATCAAAAGGTCCCACCCAGCAATATTAAATGAGGTTTAAAGAGCATGGATTTTCTAGGGTACACAACAGTTTCAAACCAGTACTTTCCACCCTCTGGACCCCAAAACACATATTCTTTCCCTGTCCAAAATACATTCATTCATTATAGTATCACAAAGCCTTAAACCATTTCAGTACAATGGTTTCAGTAATACAAAATCAAAACCAGTATAAAATCTCATCAAAGTTAGTTACAGACATGGTCTATCTATCCTAAAACAAAATTCTCCTCTGGCACTGGACTGGGAAAACTCAGCACAAGTTTTTTGTTGTCAATATGCAAAAGAGGAACTGTCACAGCGGTCAAAGTTCCTAAACAATTCCTAAAGCCAGCAGGGCAAACTCCATTAGATTTCAAAGTCTGAGACTCATTTATCTGTGGGGCATTAGGAAGCAGCAGTCCCACCCTTTTCAAGGACCTACAGAAGGGTCCTGCCTATTCCAAAGGCTGGGCCATTGGATGCAACTTCATGGACATTGGGGAGACCACCTTTTTCTCAGCTCCACCTTGTCCAAGCATTGGGGCAACACTTGGGCTGTCTGCCATCTCTGGGGCACACACTTAGTCCCTTCAGAACAACGTGTGTTAACAAGGTTTTCCCAGTCCCCATGGAATATGCTCTATATCTCAGAGGCGTGGGGCACCAAAATTCTTCCAGGACATCCAGGTAGAAGGCCTGTCCTCCACCTTTAGGGCAACTCACCCTCTCTAGGTTTATGGGTGGGTCTGGTCTCCTGATCAGAGTTTTCTTGGCTTCAGACCTTAGCTATTGAAGATACTTTTCCTTCAAAAACCCTTTTCTGTCCCTTTTAGTCCACACACTGGCAGTGGTTCTGTTCAGTGTATGAACAGAACACTCTTGTTGATTTTCTATGTACTATGCAGGGATCATAATCATCAGACAATAGGACTTTCCACAGATCCTTCCCTGATAAATTCATTGCCAATCCTGGCTTTTTCTGAAATGACTAACTGGATCCATATTTGGGTAAATCCTCATGTGAGCCACAATTCCCTGGGATCTCCCTTTCTAGAAGCCCCAAATTTTCCAGACCATCAATTTCTGATTTCTTTGTACCTAAGAGCTCAGTTCTCAACTTATCTCTTTCCTATTACATTTCACTATAAGCTTCAAAGTGTAGCCAGGCTGCAATTTCAACATTTAGCTTGGAAACTTCCTCAGCTAAGCATCCCAACTCATACCTTTTAAATTCTGCCTTCTACTCAAAACCAGTAGACTGCCTTCCACTCAAAATCAGTTATCAATTTTGCCAGATTCTTTGCCACTTTAAAGCAAGGATCATCTTTCTTCCAGTTTGCAATAACACATGCATTGTTTCTGAGGCCTTATCAGAAGTACCTTTAGAGTCCACATTTCTAGTCTCTTCAAAGCATTCTAAGCCTTCTCTATCAAGCACCTCACAAATCTACCAGAAATTTCTCCTTAACCATTTAAAAAGTAATTCCAACATGTTTGGTATTTGCAAATCACAGCAGCACCCCACTTTCCTGTTTTAGTTTGCTAAAGCTGCCAGAATACAAGATACTAGAAATAAGTGGCTCTTAAAAAGAGAACTTATTAAGTTTCAAGTTTACAGTTCTAAGACCATTAAAATGTCCACACTAAGACATCCAGAGAAAGATACCTTGAATCAAGGAAGGCCCAGGGGTCCAGAACACCTCTGTCAGCCGGGAATGCACATGGCAATGTCTGGTAGCCTTCTTTCCTGGCTTCATCAAACTACTTCCCCAGGGGCATTATCCTTCTGCATCTCCAAAGGTTTCTGGATATGTGGTCTTCGTCACTTTTTCCGAAATGTTTTTAAAGGGCTCCAGTAAGCAACCACACCTTGAATGGGTAAGACACATCTCCATGGAAACCACCTAATCAAAAGTTCCCACTCAGCAATACTGAATGAGGATTAAAGAACAAGGCTTTTCTGAGGCACTCAATAGTTTCAAACCAGCACAGTATTTTTGTTTTGCAGTGTAGAGGGTCCCCAGGGCTCCTTATGCTGCCATTTCAGAAGTTGTTCCCCGGAAGCATTGCTCTAATGCAAACAAATAGAAAAGGGAAGGGGGGTGCTAACAAATCTAAATGTCTATAACTATGGGAATGAGTGAATAAATAGTGTTGTAGTGATAAATGATTATACAGCTGTTAAAATGAATGAAGTAAAGCCACACATATCAATCTAAAGAGAGATCTCAAATACATCACAGATTGAAAAAAGGAAAAGCAAACTGTAGGGTCATTCTTTAAAATTAACATTTATATGAATATTAGAAACCTTGTAGGGATACATAACAACTATAAGAAAACTAGGCTCTGGCTAGTAACTCCCTCTGGACTTTGGAAAGGTAGAGAAGACACTTTCATTCTTTTCAAACTCCAGTCTCAGGCATGCCAGGCAAGAACTCTGCCACTGAGCCACCGCAGCCCATATATATATAATGTACTTATTTATTTTTACATAGGCAGGCAGCAGGAATCGAACCGGATTTCCAGCATGGCAGATGAGAACTCTGCCTGCTGAGCCACCGTGGTCTGTCCCAAGTCTTTTATTTTACTTCTGAGAGAAATAGGGAAAATGGACTCTTCTCCGGAGACAGAATGGCTCAGATCTGCTTGTCCAACCTCCCAGCAGTCCTGTTTGCCAAACCTTCCAGATCCTGGATCCTTGTTAAGTCCGGATAAGCAGAATATAAATTTCACATTCCTCTAGGCCAGTCCATTTCCCTGAATCCAAGTCAACAAAGGGGCTGTAACTATAACCTCGGACCTTCCTAAGGGAGAGTCCCGTCTCTTCCTGATTGGTTCAGCTTTGGTGCTCAAGACTGTAAGCCCACAACTCCCAGCCAATGAGGGATGGGTGAGAAGGGGGAGGGGGGCAATTGCGTCAAGGGACCTATATAAGCTTTGTTACTGCGCACGGTGGACGCACTCGCCTGCTTTCACTTGTGTAAAACTTATGAAGTTTCAAGTTTATAGTTCTAAGTTTACACCACTTGTGTGGTGACTGAGCTTTCTCATGAAAACAAAACGAAGGCTGTCTTTGATTTAACCTTTTGTCTTCACAAATCTTCTTTTGGGTGGGTAACTGTCTTCCCACTCATTTTAAGCATCTGTGTCCTGACACTGGGTACATAAATGTATGCTATACTACTCCTGAGCTATTTAGCATGCTTTGAGTATCTCATAAATGGTGAGACACAGGTGGGCACAGGTGGCAGGAAAGGTTGGAAATTGGAGGCCTAACACTATTTTGGCATTTCAAAGGAAGAGCCTCAAAGGGCAAACCAAAATCTAAGACACATTCCTTCAACAACCTTTTGGCTTAGGCTCAATCCTAGTAGATTTGCATTTTAAATCTTCAAAAAAGTTTTCAAATACAAGACCTTTGATAATCTGGCAACAACCCCTGTGAGTTTTACCAGTCTGGGGGATTCATTTCTTCACCATTTATTCAGTCCTAAACTTTCTGTCTCAGTTTCCTTAACTACATGCCAACTAATGCAAGCATCTCCCGCACAATTTTGTAAGAATGAATAGTTTATGTAAAGACACCAACTAGGTGTGAAGTGAGACTCCAAGAAATGTTAGTTGCTGTTGTTTACCAGGCACAGTTCCAATAACTGTGCGAGGAGATGACTGAGAAATAAGAAAAACAAGTGTCTGTTGTGCTCTCTGAGATGCATTAAAAATCATAATTATACCCAAGAGTACAGTTTGAGAGAAAGAGAAACCCTCAAAGCCGAAAAAAAAAAACTCTTCTAGCGTGGCGTTTTCCAAGACCGTCTCCAGGGATTTGGTGCGGGTTCTCCTGGGAATCAACCGCTGGCGCCTCCCTTGCTTCCCCTCAAGCCTGGCATCTGGCAGGCAGCAGGCTGGGAGGGGCGGAGGGGGCGGGACGGCTGGAGCGGGTTAGACAGGACTAGATGGGCGGGTGATTGCTGGAAGCCTGGCGCGGCAGAGGGGAGGAGGGGCTGACGAAGGGGAAGTGGGGAGTGGCAGCGCTGGGCTGGGAGTCGTGTTGAGCGGACCTGCCGTAACAGATCAGCTCGGACCGCGGGTGAGAGTCAGGTATCGGAGTCATGCTCCCCGCCTTAGGCTCCCTGGCGGCCGCCCTCTGGGCAGGGTTCCCTCTCCGTACTGTCCTCCTGGGTGCCGTCGCTTTTCTGTTCATTGCTGATTTCCTCAAAAGCCGGCGCCCAAAGAACTACCCGCCAGGGCCTCCGCGCCTGCCCTTCTTTGGCAACTTACTCCAACTGGACTTTAAACAATGGCATCTGCATCTTCAGAAGGTAGGAGCGGTTGGAAGTGCCAGCCATGTCTTCGCCTGAACCTGCAGGGCAAGGGGCATTCCAGGGAACAGAGGGAAGGGTTTGGGTGGCGCTGCCGCTAAAGCTGGTAAGCTGGGTAAGCTCTGCTTTAAGGCTCCTCTTCCTCATCCAAATGACATTATTCTGCCTGCCCTTTATATGGGTGAAATATTATTAAAAGGTTACTAAAGTGTGCTAGGCTTATCTTCCTTAATTCATTTAATTGTTATCTTGTTAAATATTATTTCAATATAATATTGTTGCTTTGTCACCTATGATATTACAATACTGTAAAGCATCTTGAAAAATGCTGTATTTTCCTTCCTGGAGATTCCATTTCCCAGGTGTGAAATGGTAATAATAATGGCTAAATCCTCACCACTTTTCAAGTGTATTACTGCGACCACCGTGCTAACTGAGCTTCTGGCCTTCAGCCTGTTGCCCTTCACTGCACTGTCACTAAAATAATAATCTAAATTTGTCATTCCCTGTGTAACTATTTTCAGTGCTTTCCATTGTTCCTCAGAACTCAGACTCCTCATCAAGGCACTTGAGATCCTTCTCGACTCGATCTCTTTCCACCTCTTTATTCTCATCTTCCATCAAGGCTCCCCAACACTAGGGGCTCTGAATTCCTTAAAGTTCCCTCCAACATTCAACACTTTCTCAAGAATCCTCAGCTGGTATCGCTGTCATTCAGCACAGGTACCTGGATGAGAGTCAACATTGTGGTACGTGGTTATGAAGATTAAAAAGACAGTTAATGGGCAGCATTAACAAATGCTGTTCTCACAATACTGTCAGTTGAGTCATTTACTTAGCCTGAAGTTTTCAGCTGTTCCCTGAACACCCTTATTAAATATTTAAAATTAATCAAGAAGCTAAGAAATTCACCCAGGCCCCCAGCAAGACGAAAAAGGTCTGCTTGATATATATGGACCCATTACTGCTTTTTCTAGAAGCAAATGCATGTACTCTGGAGGCAAACCAACCTGAGATCCAATCTAGGTGCTGCCCTTCTAGCAAGTCAGGATACACTGTGCTTTCACATTATATGTTTTTTTGTTTGTTTGTGTTTGCTGGCATCCTAAACTTCCCTTGAGATCTAGCTAAAATATTGCCTTCTCTTAGAAGTTTTCTCTGATATCTCTTCTTGTCTTTTTCTACCTGCATTATAGCTTATATTATCTTCTTCCATGCAGTGGTTTTTCTGCAGAGTCAGCCTCTCCCAAAGGACTTTGATACCTTTGGGAAACACCATATCAAATAGATTTTTGTGCTGCCTCTACGTATAGCATGGCAAGGCAGGAAGGAGCCTGACAACTCTTAAGAGTGTCATAAAAGCTTGTTGGATTGAACTTGATTTCCCTGATTTTTCTCAGAATCCTAGTATAGACTCAAGAACTTCCTGTGAGGCCAGGATTCCCATCAGAAGCCCATGGGCCCCAGGGGACAAGAGAAGTCCTGAATCTGTATGCATGAATGTATTCATATGTACAGGATTTTACTGGAGAGTAGTTCCATGACTAAGATTAGATTTTAAAGGATTCCATGACTCCAAAAAGGTAAAGAACCACAGTGATAAATCTTTACTCCTTATTTGTTTTCTTTCTTTTCTTTGTTGGATGTAAATACTTTTTTGCTATAAAAGCAACACACACTCAGTACATTATACAGCTTAGCAAGAAAGAGAGAGAATCTGACCCCTCCTTGGGTGCATCCCTCCCACCCCTATCACTGCCTCCAACACTATCAGCCAAACCTCTCCATTAGGACTTGTTATACATCTTTCCAGATTTCTGTCTAATAAAAATAAAATTATTTTATAATGCTTTATTAGAGTTTTCCATAAGGTGGAGAATATTGTTGAGAACCCCAATACAAAAATTATCAGAAGACATATGCAGGCAATTCAACATGTAGGTTGTGGAAAAGGTAAAATACCTCAGTAAAATATACAAATGACTTGCATTTATGCCTTTCAGAATGACGCTGGTGCACACACAACCACACACACACACACACACACACACACAAAATATATGTAAAGAAATTGGCACAATATTTACATTAAAAATTGTTAGGCACCACCACCATCATCAATGTTATTTGTGAACCAAGGCTCTACAGGGCATTTGATCTATCTGTGTTTGCACAGTTGATCATAGCATATAAGTTTTTTTTAATCAGATCTGTTGATCTACAAATATACATGAGCAGAGAATGGTGGAGAAGGAACTCTGAGGAATGTTGTTTCAGTAAGCACTTAGGAAGTGCTAGATCACTCCAAGTACAAACTGAGGTTCTACATTGTTTTACATGGTCAGCTATGTCATGTACCTTAACCTGAAGTTTTCATTATTCCAGGAATACCCTTATGATATATTTAGAATTAGTCAAGAAGGCTAAAAATTTCACCCAGGTACCAAGCAAGATGAAAAAAAAAGTTTGCTTGATTTATGTGGACCCATTACTGCCAGTTTCTAGAAGCAAAGACATGTACTTTGAAGGCAAACCAACCTGAGATTGAATCTTGGTGCTGTCCTTGTGTGCAGAGCAGGACATACTCTGGCAGTGATGAACCAAGACTGATGGAAAATCTGGGCCAAATGAACAATGGAAGGATAAAATTGAGTCTAGGTCTTTAATGCAGGAGAAGGGTGGTGTGATGATACTGAATCCATTGTGTTTGCTCTGATGGGGTTTTATAGGTCCAGGGTTCTGTAGGTGCCGTGGTGGAGTAAGTGCTTGCGGATCAGGGAAGAGGAGCCACAGCCGCTTGTAGAAATGGAACCCTTCTCTTTTTTTTTAAACATAACAATTTAATGGACAAATAAAACATTATCACAGGGAATAAAATATCAAAGCATTGTCCTTTCTTCACTCAATAGCATAAAGAGGTTTTTGTTGTTATCCATTTATAACTCTTGAAAACTAAATTAACTTTACTAGTGATTAAAAATAAGACTGTCAATACAAAGAGACACAAATTTAGCACTGTAGACATACAGAAAAGGAAATTAGAGTGTACATGTCCAGAGCTTTCTAGAAACCTCACCATATGCTAATCCCCTAAGTTACTAAATGTTCCATTTCAGACAAAATGAACATTTTTTTAAAACATTATAAGTATATAAATCTAAATCATGAAACACCTCCTAAACATTTCATTTACTCAAAGTACAAGTGGATTTTTTGAAGTTGCATTCACAAAGCCATCGAAACTAGATTTTGTGAAATCATCACTGTATTCACTGTTATCCAGTGGCTTGAAGTCACTGCACAGCTCCCACATACACTTTCCTGTCATAAATGTTCCCAAGTTAACTGTTATACAATTAAAATCAAACTACTATCCTAGAAGTTTCAATTTTTCCTGAATAAGGAGATTGCAATTGGCTCACTGTAACCATACCACACAACAAATATTTCATTTCAAACAAGTTAAAGTAGCCTTTCTTGATGCCCTTTCTAAGAGTGACAAATAGGTTAATTTAATCATCAGGTTAAAGAGAAAATAAGCTTTTCCCAGCTGGGTGCCTCTTTCTATAGACAGTCTACTTTCCCAAACCTAAAATCTGCTAAACAATTTCTTCTCCTAATTATATACATTCAACTTCCCCCACATCATGAAAAGGGGTTCATTAACTCAAGTCATATGGCTTATGTATCTCTTTGAAATGAAGTGCACAAGAACTTGAATCCATTCTAGAAGTGATTTTAAAACAACAGGGATTGCAACATGTAAAGTTCCACTTGCCACCTCCATTTTACTTCCTTTAGGGTCTTTTCAAACAGGGCATCTTGTTCTTCCCTTTGTCTGGACCAACTACTATAAACAGTCTTGAGCAGAATTTAAACCATCATATTTTGGTGCAACTCCAAAGAGTACAGCAAGATGCTTAACGTTCTCAGCCCTTCGAACTGTGTGCTTGAGCATTTTGTTCATCGTTTCTGGGTTTTGACTGCCATAGTCACCCCAAATTGTTATAGGGTTAAACTAAATAAGTCATAACAGGATTTAAAATGCTATGGAATAGAAAGAAAATACAAATTAGTTGTACAAATTTGGTTTCCTCATGAACTTACAGAAGTTAGTTTAAATGGAACCTGATTCGGGACAGGCGATGCACTCTTGTGCCTGCTCATGAACACACCCCACAGGTTTCCATCCACCACCATCACCCTTGCTCTCTCACTCTCACTAAATACAAAAGTACTGGAGCCATCTCAGGTTCATTTTTCCTTCTCAAATCTTAACATGGTACCCAGGTTAATGTGACTGTCTTTGACCCTAAGTGCCTTTCTCCCACATATCCTTGTGCTCTCATCCTCTCTGTCACAACGATTGTGCCTCCACATCCCTCTCGGCACAGAGACTGATCATTCCTCAGAGACTCGCCCAGTGGCAGTGTGCCAGGCACCAGAAAACAGAGTGCCTTTTCACACCGCTGTTTCAATCTTCCTCACAGATCCCTCTGAGGAAGGAATAATTTTCTCCCTTTTATAGCCGGGGTGCTGAGGCTCAAAAAAGTGAAGGAACTTTGCTAAGAGCCCACAGCTAGTGAACTGTAGATTCACATATACCTCCAGAGTTAGAGTGGTTTTCTCTATACCTGGCCCCAGCCTTCCAATGTACTTTCTATTATCTGGTACAAGCTGGGGAATGGGGCATTCCCTTCTGGTCAAACTGATATTATTATTTACCAAGAATTTTGTGTTTGCTACACCAGATTTACACTGAGCATAACTAAGCCTTTTATGGAGGGTCAGATGTAATGAATTCTCTCCCTTCACTAGACTTCAGAATGCTTGAGATTAGAGACCTTGTTTCTTTTATTTGCAGTTATAACCTAAATGTCCTGTTCTAAGAACAGGTAGTGGCTGCTCAAGGAATTCATGATTTTTGAATATATGAATAAGTATATAAATATAGAAAATATTTCCAAATCGTGTAGTGAATTGAATTTGAGGGTACGCACAGAATACCCTCAATCCAAGCCCCTCCAGCTATACACACACCCCCGGTTCCTAGAGAAGCAGGTATGCGCACACTCAACTGTGACTCTTGAACTGTTTTTCAGCTTGTAAAGAAATACGGGAACCTTCTTAGCCTGGAGTTCGGTACCTTCCCTTTAGTAGTTGTAACAGGATTACCCTTAATCAAAGAAGTCCTTGTCCACCAGGAGCAAAACTTTCTGAACCGTCCCATGGCTCCTGTACCAGAACATACCTTTAAGAAAGGTGGTAAGTTTCTTAACTGATGTGAGATTTATGTGCTTGATATTCTTATGTTCTGTTCAAATGCCTCTTTGACTCTAATTCTTCAAAAACTCCAGAGACGAGGTCCACTAGAGAATTCCTTCCATTAAAGGAAGCTGGATGTCCACATTTCCCTGGTGAAGACATCCTCTCGGAGGGTTTAGGAGAGTCGGCCCTGAAGTCAGGGATTTGGGAGAAGTCTTTTTTTTTCTTCACGAACTTACTGTGGATGCTTTGATAATCAAGTAGCCTCATCACTCAGTGATAGCATATGGAAGAAGCAGTTCAGTCTCTTCTTCCTGCTTTCACAAAAATGGACATGGAACAGCTTTCTTCTGCTGTTCATTTAATTTCTTATTCTTATCTCTAGCTCCTTAGACTTGGTCATTAAGATCCTGCCACACTGGGTGTCTCAGGCCTTCTAGGTGATCATAACTCAATACATATTAGAACAAGCTGCCATGGATATTTAAAATTATTTTTAAATAAATTTAAAAACTGTAATGAAAACTCAAATCTATTAGTCCATTGAAACACCGTTTTTTTCCATTGCTTGGCAATTTCTCTTTGAAGCATTTTTTCTTCTACATCTAAACTAGTAATATTTATCTGCCATGTAAAGGCACTCTGTTAGGCACAAAGGATATAACAATGAGTAGAATAGATGAAGTCCATGCCCTTATGTAACTTAGATTCTATTCCGGGAGAGACACAGGGCCAGTTAATAATATAACAATTTAAAAGCCTATAATACTATAGAGATAAATGCAGGGTACATTTATTAGAGGTAACTAATCTAGTCAGGAATTCAGGAATAGCTAACATAGGAAATGGCAATTAATTTTATATAATGATGTAAAAAGAGGAGTAATCAGGCAGAAGAAGTAACATGAAAGTCACTGAAATCGGATGGACAGTGATCATAATGAATCAAAAGCTGTTCAATGCAGCAAGAGCACAGTAATTAAATGGAAATTATGGCAGGAGATAAAGCTGCTGAACTTTGCCAGGAATGGTTCTTATAAGTTCTTGTTCAGGGTTTTGGTTTCTATCCTAATGAGAATGGAACCTACTGAATAATTTTAAGCAGAGTAGGGAATCAGAATTTACATTGTACATTTTTAAAACTCACATATGCTACAGGATAGAGAATCGAATGAAGGGAAGAATAGATTCAGAAACGGTCATTTAAAAGCTTAGAGAAGATGATGGCTTGGACTACAGAAGAGGCAAGAAATGAGAGTAAGTTAGACCAGCATGCACACAGTGAAGATACATGAGCCAAGATGTTACCTGGTAAATTCAGTAAGACACCATGAGCTAGACGGGGAGAGGGGAGAGGGAGAATGAGGTGTGGAGGTGCACACCCAGCTGGTGAGATGATGGAAGGAGAAACACCTGGAGGAAGAGAAGTTGTCTATTTAGTTTGCTGTGACTGGGGAGTTGTTTGGAGAAAATCCTGAATTCAGCTTTGGATATGCAAAGTTGAAATGTTTTTTAGTTGGCAAAGTCAAAAAGCAGTCTTACTATGGAACTGCAGCTCAGTGTCAGGAATAGATGGTCATCATCAGTAGATGCTATTTAATTAGTGGTCAATGAGAGGGAGGGGTAAGAGGTATAGTATGTATGGTTTTTTTCCTCTTTTGTTTGTTTCTTTTTCTGGAGTGAGGAAAATGTTCTAAAAAATGATCATGGTGATGAATACACAACTATGTGTTGATATTGTTAGCCATTGTACATCACGTATGGACTGTGTGTATGTGAAGTTTTGTCAATAAAAATGTTTTAAAAAAAGAAACATTTATATTTTTCTGAAGGACTACTAAAATAGTGCTTAGAAAATGTTTTAAGTGCTATTAAAAGTTTTGGGTCAACTTCCCATATTGAATTTATCCAATGTTATATTTTCTCACCTCAAAACATTTCACTGAGAATGTTCTCATATTAACTGTGTGGTGAATGCATAACTATGTGATTATACCAAGAGCCAGTGATTTTACCCTTAGGACGGATTGTATGGTTTGTTAATAAAACTGTTTAAGAAAAATAATGTTGGGGAGGATAAAAGGTATGGAATGTTTTGGTTTTTCTTTTTTATTTCCTTTTTCGGAGTAATGAAAATGTCCTAAAATTGACTGTGGTGATGAATGCACAATTATGTGATCATACTGTGAATATATAGATTATATGGTAATATAATTAAATTATATGAAAATAAAAATAGATGCCATTTACAATTTTAGGAATTGGTGAAATTTCCCAGAAATGGAGTATAGAGTGATAAATGCTTTGAACCTAATCTTGAACAGGTTAATTTTTTCAAAATTGAAAGAATATAAACCAGTAAAAGAAATTGGAGGAAAATCTAGAGATTTTGGTATCATGGGTGCCCCTGGAAGAAAATATTTCAAGAACTAAGCATCTCAGACTACTGAAAGATCAAATAAGATGAGTTTAAAAGAAAAATCACTGGATTTTTACAAAAGGAGGACCATTTCATTGGAATGATGAA
Organism: Tamandua tetradactyla; assembly: GCF_023851605.1. Taxonomy (NCBI): domain Eukaryota; kingdom Metazoa; phylum Chordata; class Mammalia; order Pilosa; family Myrmecophagidae; genus Tamandua; species Tamandua tetradactyla. The sequence continues at coordinate 160,759,393 of NC_135328.1, forward strand.
GGCGAAAGCTAGATCTTAAAAGGAGTTAATGGAGAACTAGAAAAGAATGTAGCATTACCTGTGATATAAAATGAACAATGTTATGTTGAACAACTCAGCTTTTTGTTGTTGTTGTTGTTTTGTTTTTACCTTTTCCGCTTGCTATTCTTTCTCTGTGGAGTGTTGACCCCTCCTTGCTTTCCTGAGTCACTCTTTCATACTTCAAGATCTAGCTTAGATAGACTCCTTTTATTTTGCTAAAGCTACTGGAATGCAGCTTTCTATACCCTAAAGGGAACAGCTTTTAAAAAGGAAAGTTATTAAGTTGAACATTTACAGTTCTAAGGCCATAGAAATGTCCAAACTAAGGCATCCAGAGAAAGAGACCTTAATTCCAAATGAACGGCTGATGACATTTGAGATTTCTCTCTCAGCTTGGAAGACATGTGGGAATGTCTGCTAGCTTTCTCTCCTGGCTTCTCCTTTCATAATGATTTCCTGAGAGTTTTCCTTCTGCATTTCCAAAGGTTCCTGGCTGGGTGGGCTCTGCTGACTCTAAAGCTTCTTCCAAAGTGCTTCTTTCTTTAAAGAGCTCCAGTAAGCAACCCCACCTTGAATGGAAATCACCTAATCAAAAGTTACCAGCCACAATTGGGTGGGTCACATCTCCATGGAAACAATAAAAAATGTCCCACCCAGCAAAATTGAATGAGGATTAAAAGCATGGCTTTTCTGAGCACACAACAGTTTCAAACTGGCGCAGAACCCTCATAAAAAGCCTTCCATGCCTCGTTGAGAGTATGGACTTTTTTTTAGTATTTAGTACAACATGAGTACTTAAATATATTTATGTAAATAATATTCAAAGCTTGGGCTTTAAAATCAGACCGAAATTTGACTTTGTGTTCAGTTGCTTATAATAATGTGACCTTGCAAAGTTTACTTACCATGGGCCTCACATTTTTCTCTGTAAAATGGGACAATAATTGTAAACTCTTTACTGATTTACCCCATAAAGCTTTTGTGAGTATTAAATTACATAGTGCATGAGAAATACTTAGTAAAGTGCCTGGCATAGCAAATAGTCAGTAAATGTCAGCTATTGTATCCACTGCTTTGGGATTAATCTGTGAACTTTATTCACGTGCCTTCACTCTCTGCACCTTCCCTCCCTCTAATATAAATCCTCAAGCTATTTGCTAGACATTCATGTTATAGAATCAGAATGGCATAATATTGGCTTTCTTTTTCCCAGGATTAGTCATGTCCAGTGGCCGGACCTGGAAGGAACAAAGAAGGTTTGCTCTGTCAACACTAAGGAACTTTGGCTTGGGAAAGAAGAGCCTAGAGGAACGCATTCAAGAGGAGGCCCGACACCTCATAGAAACAATAGAAGAGGAGAAAGGTGAGTGTTTCATAGGACAGGTGCAGGAGATTGTAGCTCCTTTATTCATTGAGCAGATACTCATTAAGTGCCTAAGTGCCTGCCCTGTGCTAGGCATTGAGGATATAACAGTGAACAATTAATGGCCTCTGCCCTCATGGGGCTCTAGAATTAACCACAAGACAGACATTAAAAATATTGCTGAATTAAACCCTGGTCATTATCACTTTGTAAGCACTGACCGAGTACCTGCTGGGTGTCAGCCCCTGCAGTGTGCCGAGGCCAGAGCCTCATTTGTGGTTCTCTCCTAAGTATGCCACGTGTCCTTTTGAGTGGAGTCTCCATAGAAAGCAGAAACAAGCCCATCTGAAGGATCCATCTCCTCTTCCTCCTCCTCCAGGACAGCCTTTTGACCCTCACTTCAAGATCCACAATGCAGTTTCCAATATCATTTGCTCCATCACCTTTGGGGAGCGCTTTGAGTACCAGGATGGTCAATTTCAGGAGCTTCTGAAGTGGCTGGATGAGCTCACATGTATAGAAGGTTCAATGCAGTGCCAAGTAAGGCAGTTCTCCTTCCATATATGTTGCTTAAGGATATTGAGGCTGGTGTCAGCCACAGATGGGTTCTTCCTTTCCATCCTCCAGCTAAAATATAATGTCTTTTAATTGCCTTCAACAAAATTATTTGAAATCAGTCTGTGAACTTTAACGTGCTTAATAATATTATGAAATATTTACTATGTGCGAAGAATATTTTTAACATTCATGTAAGGTATAAAATTTAATGCACTTATGCACCTCTGTTGTTCTTTTCAAAAAAAAATATCATTGGCTTTGAGTCCCTTCTATTTCCCTCCTCTCTCAGAAATACTCTTCACCTGGCTTCTCACTCAGCAGGTCCTTTTTAGAGCCAGTTATGTTGATTGCCCTTTTTATTGTTGAGTACTATACCATTTTATGAATCCGTCACTATTTACTAATCTATTTTCTGTGAATTCACACTTGAAGGGTGTTATGAACAAAGCTTCTATGATCATTCTTCTACAAGTGTTTTTATGGATACATCCATTCATTTCTTTAGAGAATATATGGACATGAAAGATGCCAAAATGTTTTTAAAGTGGTTACACTATTTCCACACCCACCACCTCTTGCTATTATAAATCTTTTGATTTCTTAGTGTGTAGCCCTTTGGGATCCCAAACTCACCCCTTTCCTTGGTGGGCCCTGAACATCAAATTTTATTCCTCTACACCTGTGTGTGTGCTAAAAATTCTGCTCAGCTTTTTGGTCTTTCAGCCACTTTTCTAGATTTAGAAGACACTTCTAGGGCAAAATCATAGGAAGTGTTAAGCTCACCTCTCTGGGTTTCCTTCTTATTCTAGACTTTGTCCCTGAATTCCTCACTGCCTTGGTAAGTGTGTGTGTATGCACACATATGTGTGTATTTTTAAAATCTTATCTTACTGTTCTCAATAGATTGATTGACTTTGGTTTATCTAATCTGCCATTACCAAGTTTTAAAGATTGCTTCATTTTTTTTTTGTTTGCTTCATTTTAAAAACACTTTATTTTTGAAAATTGCAGACAAATAATAATATAGAGAGAATACAATAATGAATCACTGTGTACCCATCAGTCAACTCCAACAGTTCTCAACACATGATCAATCTTATTTCATCTGTACCCATACATAACTATTACCCCCCAGCGCTGGATTATTTTAGAGAAAATTACAGATGTCAGTTATTTGATCCACTAATATCTCATAATATAATTAATATTTCAGAATATAATTCTTAAAAGACCTATTTTAACAAAAATGTAATGCTAATCCACCTGAAAAATTGTTATAATAATTCTTTGTCACCAAATACCCAACCAGTATTCAGATTTCTCAAAACTTCTCCTAAGTATTTTTTATGGGTTTTATGTTTTTTTCCCTTGGCTTAGAATCCAAACTAGGCCCTTATGTTGTAGTTTGTTGCTATGTCTCTCAAGCCTCAATTTAAGGCCTACAGCCCACCTCTTTATTTTACATTTACAACTTATATATTGACAAAACTGAGTCATTTATCCTGTAAAATATTCCACATTCTTGATTTTGCTAACTACTTTCCTTTGACATTTAACATGCTCTTCTCATGCTGTGTTTAGATATATTGGTAATTAAATCTAGATGATTGATCATAATCAGTATTAATTTTGGAGGGAAGACTACTTTTTAGGAAGTACATGATGTCTGGTTGTCTCTCTTTGTTATATCAAGATTGATCAGTGAGGTTCTTTTATCAGCCTGATCCATCAATTATAATATCCCCCATCAGCTTACTAACAAATGGTTTTGGAAATCATTGATGATCATTGCCTAGATTCATTATTTATTTGGAGGATTCAAATCAGTGCTATTCTAATTTTCTCATTCATTCTTTGTAATTGGCTTTGATTGTTGATTTGGTACTTATCAGATTTGATAAACTTATTAATATTATAATTGTTCTGTGGATACTTCATAGACAATTGTAATATGCAAATAATGATAGCTCTGTTTCTTCCTTTCCAATTCACATGCTATTCATTTATTTTTCCTGCTTCATTGTGCTGACTAGAGTCTCCAACGTGTTTGTTAAAAATTTCCTGGTATAATGGCAGGTTTATCTTTTTCTCTTTTTAGTTCTGATAATTTCTGTTTTATATAATTTATGACTATGTTGTTAGTAGTGCATGTAAGTTTTAAATTGTTATGTCTTTCTAATGAATTGAAACTTTTATAACTATTTAAGTAAAGTTCTTTACATCTATTAATATTTTCTTCCATAAGGGCTATTTTGTCTTATATTAATATAGCTATTTACCATTCCTTTGGTTATCATTTAGCTAACTCTTTTCCATACCTTTTTATTTTTTTAGGAGTTTCTTTTTTAAACAGCATAAAGCTAGGTGTAAATTTTTTATCCAGTCTAAAGAAATTTGCCATTTTACTGAAGCATGTAATTCCTTTTCATTTATCTTATTAAAAAATTAGAACTTAATTCTAGTCATTTTGTGCTTTCTGTTCATGTTTTCCTATTTTCTCCTGTCCTGACTAGTTTTTAATTAAAAGATGCAGAACTGATAGTCAACTGTATCAGCTTAAATCTAGGCAATTTGTATTATATTATGCTATCTGCTTTCTACCACATATTAGAGAGAATTTATTCAATACCTATTTTATTCAACCAAAAATGACAAATTTTCCTCACATAGAGATCACATTATAGTTGAGAGACATTTAAATACAGACATACCTGTACATTTATGGACATATGTCTATGTTTAAATGGGTGTATATATGTATGAGATATACATGTATATGTGTGTGTGTGTGTGTGTGTATATATATATACTTACCATGAAGGAAAATAAAACAACCTAAGGGAATACGTAAATGGTGACAGAGATGCTGCCACTTACAGATTATTGGTATGACTGTTCCGAGGAGGTGACATTGAGAAACACCTAAATGAAGTGAGGAGGTGGGGTCGTGCAGATTTATAAAGGGAAAGTTTCCAAGCAGAGGAAATAGCAAAGGCAAAGGCCTAAACAGGAACATATTGATGTGGTCATGGAGACCAGTGTGGCTGGAGTGTAGGGAGTAAAGCAGTAAAAAGTGATAGGAAAGGAGGGAGGGCTATGGGGGTAGGCGGGAATCGGCTTGTTAGGGGCTCATAGACTCAGCTAGTGATGTAGAACTTTTTTTTCTGCGAATAATGAAGGCTATTGTACTATCAGGGGCCAGGGAGTGAAATGATATGATTAAATTGTAAAAGGATCACTCTGGCAGCTCTGTGGAAAACAGACTTGGACTGGGGTTAAGAATAGAATCATTGGGCACAATTACAGATAAGAAATGATGGTGGATTGTTCTTGGGTGGTAAGCAGCTGGGGTAGTAGAGCAGTGGCCTGAGGCTTGACATATTTTAGGTAGAGAGCTGACATGCTTTCTTAGAGGAGTGAGAAAGTGAGTGAGAAAGAAAAACAGGCATCAAGAATGCCTCCAAGATTTAAGCCTAAGCAAATAAAAGACCTATGGATAAAGAACATTGTCTTAAAAAGTGGAAAAAGACATAAGATCTCCATCATTTTGCTTTATTGTTTAGCTCTACAATTTATTTCCATGGATAATGAGATTCCTTCCTGGAGCTCACCAAACGCTCTTTAGAAACAGGGAAAAACTGCAATTGTTTGTTTCTCGCGTGATTGAAGAACACAAGAGAGATTGGAATCCTGCTGAACCAAGAGACTTTATTGATGCTTATCTCAAGGAAATCGCAAAGGTAAGGAAACCAAAGTCATTTAATTTGTTTCGTTCTTAAAGGGAAAATGGAGATATTGCTACTGTAATTAACTACTATGGCAGTGTCATAAAACACAGATTTATTCTCTTACAGTTCTTGAGGTCAAAACTCTGAAATCCATTTCACTGGGCTAAGGTCAAGGTGTCTGCAGGGCAGGTTCTTTCTGGAGGCTATAGTGAGATTCCTCTCCATGCCTGTTCCAGCATTTTAAGACTACCCATATTCCTCAGCTCATGGCCCCTTCCTCTGTTTTCAAAGCCAGCAGCATAGCATCTCTCTGACCTCTGCTTCTGTCCTGACATCTTTTCTCTCTGACCTTGATGCTTTTGCCTTCCTCTTTTTAGGTTTCCTGTGATTACATTTATCCAGGGGACCTTTCCTTCCGCATAAGGCCCCCCTTGATAATCCGAATAGTTTAAACATTTTATGATCTTTACCTTACCCATGAGCGGGATAGACATAGAGGCAGTCTTTCAGAGAGTGTAAGAATAGGAGTAGCATGAAATCAGGGTTGCTGAGGCAAATAAAGATAACTGGATAAATGGTACTTGGCTGGAGGCCTCTTCACCCCTCACTGCCTACTCTCTATCCATATCTGAAGGAGCAATACACAAAGGGAAAGCAAGCAATAGAGAATAGTAAAAGCACTGTTTTTTTAGTGGTTGGGCCTCTGCCCAGTTACATATCCCTTCAACCAGCCCCAGTGCAGAACACAAGTAAAACTGAGTTGAGGACCAGACTTCAGTCTCAAGGCCTAAGTCGGGCTTCCTAATACCCCTTTCCCCATATCAACTGCTTTAAAACATGGGCAAGAAACAGGGAGGAAGCTAAAGGGGACGTGTGACTTTTAACACAGGGGCCCTCCACATAATATATGGCACTGAATAGTTGTCTTGACTTTTGACTCATCAGATTAGTGATTCCAGTCTCAGGAGAATACTGGATTTATTTCCATTTCCTTTCTTGTTTCATTTTATTGGTATAATATTAGCAGATGCATTGTTTTTTCTCTTCAAAAGAGGAGACTTTACTTGCTACCTGGTGCTCTGATATGCAGCAGCTCATTAAGAGGAATGGTGACAAATTTAAACTCTTGGAGGATGGTGATGAAGATGAAGAGGTGTCATGAGGAATATTTTAATAGAGTCAGAGAGGTTTAAACTAGAAAAGATTTGTGGAGAAATATGTGAATAGATGTAGAAAATAGTCATTCAGTTTATTCTTTCTGATATCAGTACAAGCATTTGTTGAGTACTTCCTACATTCCTTTTTGCATCTCAGGGATTTCATAATGTGATCTTAAGAGAGGCATATTGTTACTTTAATTTTACAGAGCATGAAACTGATGCACAGGGAGGTGAAGAAGCTGCCTCTAAATCATACAGCTGTAAATTATGTGGCTGATATTGGAACTCAAGACTGTCTTACATCCATTCTCTTTCCACTGAACTATGACCTCCAAAATTATAGGCATTAAAAAAGTTTGTCTTAAAAAAAAAAGTTTGTCTTGAATTTCATCCCCCCAAGTGCTAGAAGCCCTGCACAGCTTTCCACACTTGGGGCAGGATAATGTTAATGATACTGGCATAATAACTACTGTCTCCTGAGTATGAAAAGAAAGACAGTCATTTATCTTGGGGACATTTCATTCCATATTCCGTCCCTAGGATGAAGCCCCTCTTCTGTGGGCAAGCACAAATGCTAGAAACAAATCAACACAATCTGTCCTTCCTAGAATTCAGGCGATGCCTCTTCAAGTTTCCACGAAGAAAACCTCATCTGCAGCACCCTGGACCTCTTCTTTGCCGGAACAGAAACAACCTCTACAACGCTGCGCTGGGCTCTACTCTACCTGGCCATCAACCCAGAAATCCAAGGTGCGCATGTTGGTGTTGTGCCTGGAACAAGGCACCCGCCGCCCTAAAGTTGAGTCTGAAGGTACCACGGTGAAATAGAAAGATGGATTGAGCACTCATAAGGTGATATGGACTTAAGAACAGGAACATTCTTCAATGTTTCTGTTGGTATAGTGATGAGTCCTGGTCATACAAATACAACAGAGGGTCCCTGCCCTCAAGAACCTCATATCTAGTGAGGAAACTGTGACTTCAATTGATCTTGTGGTAATTTCTATGAAAGAGCTGCATTCTCATATGAAAATCTGGTCATGCCCCTCTTCTCCTTTTAAGCAATGGCTTCCACGTTCCTCAGTCTGGTGTATAGCACCCTCTGATGTGCCTCTTTCTGCCTTTCCAGACCCACCCTACCCATGCTGCATGGGGGCCTCACTAAATTATGCCATTTCCCATTGCACTGTCCTTATTTATGCCTCTATGCTGTCACATGTGGTGTTCCCTACATAAAGAATATATGTCTCCAATATCCCAACAGTGTAAACCTGTAGACTTCTTGAAGAATCTTATCAAACATTACCTCTGTTTGATGTGTGATGGCATTTCCCATTCTTCTTGGAAATTGGCAGTATTTCTTCTCCTAGAGATGATCCATGATACATCCATCACTGTGCTGATCACACAATATGTATGTGTCTTCTCCACTGATTCTGTACCATTCAAAGAGAGTAAGATGGCTTTCCACTAGGGCTGTCTTTCCAAGTGCAGGAAGGGATAAAGAGAAGGTAGCTCATATCCCCTCTTTTTTTTTTTTCACATGGGCATGCACTAGAAATCGAACCTAGGTCTCTAGCATAACAGGCGAGAACTCTGCCACTGAGCCACCATTGCCCACTCAATACCCCTTCTTTTAAAGGCATTTTCTGAGTGTTAAACATCACATCTGTGCACATTTTGTTGGCCCGATGGTCATATACATTTGCAAGGGAATCTGGGAAATATAGTCTTTAGCTGAACAACTCTGTATCCAGTTAAAATTACTATTTTTGTAGAAAAAAATGGAAAATATACATCTTGGGAAACCTAGCAGATTCTACCATATATTGGGTGCTCACATACATCAGTGCAAGCCATTTTTTAAAAAGCTTTGAGATGAGGGTAGATTTCTTCACACTTCTCAGATGACGAAACTGAGGCTCAGAGAAACTGAAGTAACTTGCAGTATTAATGTTGTGGAGCAACGTCTACATCCAGAATTGTCTTACATCATGGCTCCTTTCCACTCATATATGCCTCCTTGAGAAACTAGGGCCTATAGAGCTTACTAGAATCTTTAGCCATTTTGATCCTAGTTATATTCCACTCCTTAGCCAAACCAGGATTAAGGAAAGTGATCGACTCAGCAGTCTTCTAAATAAGCCATTGGAAAGATTGAGAACCACTTTATTTCTTTGTAACCTGGTCACTAGTTGGCATACAGCAGGTAAGATCTTGGAGACCACCCCTACATCATAGGAAGGAATCTTAGAAGTTTGAGAAAATAACAGAACTGTCTCTTCTTTTCCAGAGAAAGTACAAGCTGAGATCATCAGAGTGATTGGCCATTCTCAGCAGCCGAGCGTGGCTGACCGAGAGCGCCTGCCCTACACCAATGCCGTCATCCACGAGGTGCTGAGAATGGGCAATATCATCCCCCTGAACGTGCCCAGGGAAGTGGTGGCAGACACCACTGTGGATGGATACTACCTGCCCAAGGTAATCAAGATCTCCCCAGAGCTTCAAGCCCATCGTTTTCAATGGTTGGAACCTGAACCTTGAAAGTGACATGTATTCTTATCTCACTTGAGTGGGGAGAGTGAGATATTGTAGTAATATAAAATACTATTTTTCTTCCTCCAGTTATGAACTTTGAAACATCAGTTCAACTAAACGTTAATAGGTATTGGTGGGGGGAAGAGGGGAGTCCTTGGTCCAATAAGTTTAGGAAAAGAAGCCCTGTGGGATTTCACAGAGTCTTTACCATGCTAACATGTGTTGTGAATCTTTGTGGGGATTCAGCTGGCAGTAGTACTCAATCATACTTTCCCAAATAATCCTTTCATAGTAGAGCACCTCACAGGTTCAGGCACTTTGGAAAATACTACTTCATACAATGCTAGGTAGAATATTAAAATGTAAAGGGGCATTTGGGAATACCTTATCCAACGTCACTTTGATGCTGGTGTTTCTAATACAGTATCCCCACAGGTATTTTTCCTTACAATTCCAGGAATGGGGAACTTAGTTAGCACACTAGGGAAACCAACTCAGCTATTAGTTGTTAGTTACTTAGGTAGATAGTTAATTAGTTAGTTAGTTAGAAAGGGAGTGAAAGGAGCCCGTATTTATTAAGAATTGATTTTATGCTGTATCCTATCTAGGTTCTTCAGAATGTCTTAGTCCTATAATACTGCTTTATTATACCCACCTTAGAGATTAGGAAATTGAGGTTCAGAAAAAATAAGGAGGTTGCCCAAGGTTTCTAAGCTACTAAAAAACAGAGTTGGGATTCAGAACCTCTGATTCCAAGGTGTATGTGTTTGGGGTGTGCATGTGTGTGTGTGTGTATAATTTTTTTTTTTTTTTTACTATACCATGTTCCCTCCAGAGATGTTGCTTCCACTGACTTTAAAAGAGTCTCCCTATAATTTTTCCCAATTGGTCCCACTTAAATTATCAGTGTCCTCACAAGGGTTTGTACTCCCCCAGCACCACCACTCCTGAGCTCTGCACACTGCCCTCCTGTGCCCTCTAGTATCTCTGCTCCAGCCTGCACATTCTCAGGTCCTGCCCTTTCCTACTTACCACCTTGGTCAGCCACCAAGGATCCATTCCAGTTTGTCAAAGTCCCTGTGAGTACGTCTTAATGAGGGATGATCTAAAGTGGTAGAACCAGAGGAGCTTCCACTTACACCTTGGTCACCCCTTGGTGACACATCTTTGCAGACCCAGGAAGCGCAGCTGTTGCTTTCACTGATTTCCTCATTGAATGGCCATCTTGTGGGTGAAAGCTGGGGTCTAAACTCCAGGTGCCCAATGCAATTTTCTAGGAATTTATTTTTCTCCAAGGAACCAGTTTAGCCAACAGAATCCTTCTATCGCTGGTTTTAGCATCAGCTTTAAATATTAAAGTTCTTCAGCCTGGGAGCTGACAAACCTTATTAATGGTATAATATAGAGGTGAGGAACCAGGGCTTTGGCATCAGGCAGACCTGGTTTAAGTATAGCTCGCTTCCTCCCACTGTGCAACCTTATGTGTGTTCTTTAACCTCCCAAAGCTTCTATTTTTTCATGTATGTAGAGCACTTAACCTACTGCTTAATATTGAGTGCTCACAAATAGTTATGGTTCTTTATTAGTTCAATAACTATTCGTTAAGCACTAATATGCTCAGATCTGGAGAAACAATCTTGAGCAAAACAAATCAGGGAAACAATCATGCAAGAACATAATTACAAACCATGATAAGTGCCTGAAGGAAAGAGCTCACAGGACCAGGGTTAATGTTTGAGCTGAGAATTAAAGGGTGATCAAGAGTTAGCTTGGTGAGAAAATGGGGAGGAAGAGTTTTCTGGGTGGGGGCCAACAGTACTTCTAAAGGCATTGAAATGAGTGGAAACATGGCATGTTTGAGAAACTGAAGGACAACCACTGCAGTGAGAGTGCATGGAGGAGAAAAAAGTGGTCCTGACAGAGCTCAGATGACAGGTCTTGAACCTAACTACTTGGAAGCTATGAGGGTTTCATTTCCTGGTGTTAGTGCGTGGGTGGGTGTGGCATGATAAAATCATTCTCAGTACTCACTCTGCTTTCAAGTGCATGGCAGATTGAAAGGGGAAAGAGAGGGTGTGGGGCAACCAAGAGGGCTTGTCTAGAGGGGCAGCACAGGACATGGAATGCAGGTGACAGAATCAAGAAAAATTGAGGAAGTAAAGTTGACCATTCTTACTGATGGATTTGCTAAATGCAGAGCGAGCGAAAGAGAGCCAAAAAGGCTGTCTCCTTGGGTTATTGCTTGTGTAATTGGATGGATCGTCATGATTTTTATTGCACCTGATTCTATTTTTAACCTATTATGGGGGCTGGGTGTCACTGTTGGACAAAATGAAAGGAGGATAATGGGGGAAATAAGGATGAATGAGCCATTTTTACCTTGAAGAGCTGCCACGCCGAGTAGCTGGTTTGATTTGGGTCCAGTGCTAGCTGGACAGTTTTTCCATTCCCCTTCTGCTGTATATACATCCTCTCTCAGTCCTACGCTGATCTGCCCCTGTAGAGAAAGATCTACTCCGCAGGCAAGAGAAGCCAAACTTTCGTAATAAAATTCCCAACAGAAAAACTGTCCTACAGCAAAGAAGAGGGTCCTGGGTTTATGGGGGAGTGGGCACAGTAGATGGTGGCTTTGGGAGGGCAGGGAGTTCAGGGTATGCTCCGTGGTGGTGTGGGAGCCCGAGGACAAGAGCCTATTAGGCAGATGTGTTGTGCAACTCAAACCTTGCCTGGGTCTTCACTTTCTTCTCTAGGGGACCATGATCCTGACCAATCTGACTGCACTGCACAGGGACCCTGCAGAGTGGGCCACTCCTGACATGTTCAACCCGGAGCATTTTCTGGAGAATGGACAATTTAATAAAAGGGAATCCTTCCTGCCTTTCTCAATGGGTGAGTTGCAATAAACGAGAGTGAGGATTAGGGACTTCCTCTTTCAGCCCTCCCGTACTCTTCTCCTGGAATTCCTTTGCTTTAGTTGAGATGTCTCCACTTGGTCCCACCCAGCGTGACTCTATCTCTAGGTTGGTTGCAACCTCAAGATTCCCTAGGCTGGGCATTGCTTCACTGACTCCTCACCTCCTGAGTCTTCCTTTGCCTGGTGTAAATTTCAGCTTGGCTTTGTTCTAACCTGTGGAGCACCAGGAGCAGAGACACTCACCCTGACTTTTGCTCACAAAGTAGTTTGGTCACCTGCAGTATTACAGGGTTTTTTGTTTTTGTTTTTGTTTTTGTTTTTTAATGTTTTGTGTTCTTTTAAAGGACCAGCCCACCTACACAGACATAGACTCAATTTATAATAAGGTGCCATAGAGGAAACCAGGGAAAGAAGTACTTATTATTAAGGGCATTGTTCAGTGACTGAGTAAATGTCATAGGCTTTTAACTAGGTCAGGTTCTACTATAAATGCTCCTTAAAAAGGCCCTTTAGCCTTTCTCTAATTTTAATTTTTTTTTAAATTTTTATTGAGATATCTTCCCACAATATGCAGTTCTTCCAAAGTATAAAATCAGTGGTTCACAAGGTCATCACTAGTTGTATATTCTAAATTTCCTTTTAAATTTTGAGTTAATACTTTTAAATGATACGCAAATTGAAAGTTACCAGGAGGATACAATGAAAACTGTCAAGCATTCAGCCTTGAGCATATGATAATGAATAAAATAGAAGAAATAAATCTGCCCTTATGGGATTTGTGTTCTAGTGTAACTTTACAAGATTGAAAATCCTGTTCCCACTTTAGAAATCATGAATCTGAGGCTTAGAGGGTTAAATATTGGCAATGAAATTCATAAACTTATACATGGCAGAGTTAGGACTCAATGCCACTCAACTTTGTCAAAAACCAAGCCTGTGCTCTTTCTAGATCTATCTCCTAAAAATAACTAAATGCTACACAGAACCCACAGTGTGGAATACATCCCCATTATTCTTTTCATTAATGATACTTTTCATTAACTTAAAATATATATATCATAGAATGAAACAGTATCATTTTGCTGATGATGTCATGAAGGCTCAAAGAGAAAAGAAGGTAATGGATTTTGAACCCAAGTCGGTGTGCCTCCAAAGACCCTCCTTTCCTATTGGTGCGCTATACTAGGTGTGTCTGGGCTGATTCTGATTGTATCATCTTTGTCTTCCTTCATAGAGTAATGTGTACCTTTGCTCACATTAGGTAAGTCATTTATTAATAGGACAGCTGATATGAGATTTAGGAACATCTTCTAGGCTTCCTGTCTACAATAGCTTCGAATTTGATATTGCAGTACAAAGTTTGAGCTGCATATATCAACTATTGTAATCATTCTTGTTCCTTGGCCTTTGTACCAGGTTCATGTAATTTTGAAATACTAAAATATGACCCTTTATGCATTCCATAAAAATCTCCTCACTTAGTGATTGCAGCAACTGTGATGGGAGTACTTAATAGATTTCCATGGCTTTAAGAATGATCATTTTAATCTGAGTGATACCAAGATAACTTTCCTTCATATTGCAGAAGCCTATTCTTTGTAGTGGCTTCATGCTTCCCCATTAAAAAAAAATTCTCTCATCTGCATTAGCTGGAGTATAAAAAGCCTACAAACATTTCCTCACTGGGACTTTGTTACTGAGAATTGTTTCCCTCCTCTTAATTAAAGATTTCATTGGAAAGCAAATTATCTCATTTATTCCTATAGCAACCCAGTTATTAATAGTTAGACAGGAAAAGGATTGGCATTTCTTTCCCTAATATAAGGAAACTAAGGATATGAGATGTCAATACAACTGGCTGGTTTCACCTGTCCATTGTCAGCTTTGGCACACAGATACTTTTCCTCACACTTGGTCTAGCACTTTCTAAAGACAACCTCCCTGAAGTTTTTAATGATCCTTCCCTTCTCTTTGTAATGATCACCAGTTGTGAAATTACTACATATGCATAATCAGGGCAGATTGTTAAGCTACTATTGAAATTCATATTTTGTTTTCCTCATTTAAGTATCCGGCAAAGGGGAAGGCAGTTTCATGAAATCCAAAAGTCTACTGCCTCATTTTTCAAATAAAGTCATTGGAGGATAGGAGAATAGAGTTGGAAATAACTTTGCTATGTCACCTCTCTCATTTTACTAATGAGGTGATTGATCTGGTTGGTTAGTGACACCGAGTTAATGGAAGCATCAAGAAGAGTGTCCAAGTTACTCTTAGTGCAGACCAAAGCCAAGAAATCGAATAGTGCTAGTCTTAATGCTTTTATAAGGAAATTCATACGTGCTCTCTTGCTGAGAGCCTCACCCAGACATGTAAGGTAATTAGAGCAGAGATTATTTCACTTATATGACAAGTAAGAAAAGTATAGCTCTGTGAGAATGCATGGTTTACTCACAGCTACACAGCTGATTACTGGTGGAGCCAGTACTCCAAGGCAGTTCCTGACTCTATAGGTCAGGTTTTGTCATGATTTAAGGATTCTTCTAGGAGAATCTCTGCTATTAACAATATAGCTGATTTGGTACCATTTAATCGTATTTGCTATTCATACTATTTGTGATGGGTAAACATATAAAAATGTGGGGAACAGCTGACTTAGACACACCCTGGTGGGAAATGGCATAAAGTAATATATAAATAATGACATAATTGTGAAGCACATTTACACTTACTAAACACTTTTGCATGTATTATCTGATTTTATTTTCTTGACATCTTTTTTAAGCAAAGGAAAAAATAGAGACTTTTTAAAAAATATTGAATTACACAGGAAAAAACAAAGTAAAATAGCAAAAGTATAATATAGAATTCACTGCAGAGAATAATACCAGTTTTGTTAGCATAGGGAAGACTGTGAGGAAATATGTTATTTAGTTGTAACATATTTTAAACTTTTATTTTCTTCTTTATAAATGTTTACAGTAAATATGTTTTATGTAAGGGGAAAATAAACTACTAAAAGGATACTCTAGAATTAGAATAAGCAAACTCATAGAGTCAGAAACTAGATTATAGGTGACCAGGGGGTGCGGTGTAGAGATAGGGAATGGGAAGTCAAGACTTAAAAGGCACAGGGTTCCTATTTGCTATGATAGAAATGTTTCAGTAATGGTTGGTGGTGATGGTAGCACAGCATTATGAATGCAGCTTTTGGTAATGAAATATATATCTGAATGCTATTAAAAGGGGAAGTGTTATACTGTATATGTGGTAAGAGAATGCATGTTTTTTCAAAGTTCATGGAACTTCACTCACAAACAGTGAATGTTAAGTTAAACCATTGACTTTAATTAATAGCAGAATTATAAAAATGTGCTATCATCAATGTAACAAATGTTCCACACCAATGCTGGGTATTGGTAGGGGTGGACGGTATATGGTATTCCAGTTTGTAAGCTACTGGCACAATATACCAGCATGGAAATGGCTATTTTAAAAAGGAATTTATTAAGTCGCGGGTATACAGTTCCAAAGCTGTGAAAATTGAAGCAAGGCTATGAAAGTGTCCAAATTAAGGCATCCAGGGTAAGAGTACCTTGACTCAAGAAGGCCAATGGTTCCAGAATATCACTGTCAGCTGGAAAGGCACATGTGCATATCTGTTAGCTTTCATTATGTTAGCTTTCTTTCCCAGCTACTTGTTTCATGAAGCTCCCCCAGGGGCGGTTTCCTTCTTCATCTCTAAGGGTCTCTGGCTGTGTGGACTCTGTCAGTTCTGGTTACTCTAGAGCTTTCTCCAAAATTGTTCCCTATCAATGAGCTCTAGTAAGCAACCCCACCTTGAATGGATGGAGGCACATCTCTATTGAAACCATCTGTGCTCGTTTGAAAGAATTTATGTATCCTTAGAAAAGCTATGTTTTAATTCTAGTCAATCTTGTGGGAGCAACGGTTTCTTCTAATCCCCATTCAGTACTATAGGTTGGAAGCTTGCTTAGGTTATCTCCATGGAGATGTGACTCAATCAAATGTGTGTGTATTATATCCCTCCATTCTACCTGGGACTCCTATAAAAGAGAATGAGGAGTGAGCCACAGAACTGTGACAGAATAAGAGAACCACAGTCCACCAGCAAGCAAATTTTGGAAATGAAGGAGGAGAATGCCTCCGGGGAGCTTCATGAAACAAGAAGTCAGAAGAAAAACCTAACAGACCTTGCCTTGTGCCCTTCCAGCTAAGAGAGAAACCATGAACTTCATCGGCCTTCTTAAACCAAGGTATCTTTCCCTGGATGACTTGGATCAGACATTTCTATAGACTTGCTTTGGGGCATTTCCATGACCTTAGAACTGTAAACTAGCAACTTATTAAATTCTCCTTTTTAAAAGGTGTTCCAGTTCTGGTATATTGCATTCTGGCAGCTAGCAATCTAGAACAGATTTTGGTACCAGGAATGGGTGCTGCTGTGGTTTGCGAACACCAAACATGTTGAAATGGCTTTTTAAATGAATAAGGGGAAGACTTTGGAGGAGTTATGAGAAGCTTGATAGAGAAGACCTGGAATGCTTTGAAGAGACTGTTGGTCAAAATGTAGATTCTAAAGACGCTTTGGATAACGCCTTAAACAAAAATGAGACCCGTGTTATCACAGCCTGGAAGGAAGGTGAGCCTTGTCTTACAATGGCAGATAATCTGGCAAAATTGACTAATGACTTTAGCTGGAAGGCAGATCTTAAAAGCCATGAATTTGGATGTTAAGCAGAAGAGATTTCCAAATTAAATGTGGAAAGTGCAGCCTTGTTTTTCCTTTCAGTTTGTAGTGAAATGTGACAGGAAAGAGATAAGCTGAGAACTGAACTCTTGGTTACAAAGAAATCAGAAATTGAAGTTCTGGAAAATTCTGAGCTTACAGGAGGGGAGACCCCAAAGAGTGGTGCCCCACATGAGGATTTGGCCAAATGTGGAATCAGTCAGCCATTTCAGAGAAAGCCAGGATTAGAGACGGAGTTATCCAGGAAAGATTTATGGAAATTCCTTATGCCCCATGGGCATGATCTGAAGCTACTGCATAGAAAGCCAATGAGAATGTCGTGGGATCTGTATAAAGAGAACCACTGCCAGTCAGAACTGAGAGGGACAGAGAAGGGACACATTGGAGGAAAAATAACTTCAGAGGCAGAACCATGGAGGAGGGGTCTGAAGTGAAGAAGCCTCAGGCCAGAGAGTGGACCCACCCAAGAACTGGAGAGGGTGAGTTTGCCCCAAAGGCAGAGGCTGGGCCTTCCACCTCATTGCAATGGAAGAGTTGTGCTGCCTCAGGCCTTGCAGAGGGTAGAGCACATTCCTTGGGATTTAGGGAGAGCCTGACTGTCACCACATGGTGGGGTTGAGCATGTGCCCTGGATATGGCAGAGAGCCCGGGTTCAACCCCAATCTTTGGAGAGGGTGGAGCTGAGAAAAAGGTGGTCTCCCCAATGTCCCCCAAGGTTGAGTCTGGAGAGAGGCAGGCCTCTGCGTAGGCCCTTGGGAAAGGTGAGACTGCCACTTTCTAAAACCCTGAAGATAAATGACTCTCAGGCTTTGAAATCTAATGGACTTTGCCCTGTGGGTTTTCGAAACTGTATGAATCCAGCGACCCCTGTGTTTCTTCCAATTTTTCCCTGTGGAAATGGCTATATATATCCTATGATTGTTTGTCCTTTGTATCCTGGCAGCAAATAACTTGTTCTGAGTTTTACAGGTCCAGAGCCAGAGGAGAACTTTGTTTTAGGAGAGACTGTGCCTGTAACTGACTTGGTATTGGTTTTAACCTTGTATTGTAATTGTATTGTTACTGAAATGGTTTAAGTTTCTCTGATATTGTTATGGAATGAATGTATTGTATATATGGAAAAAGCGTGTCTTCTTTAGGGTCCAGAAGGTGGAATGTGCTGGTTTGAAAGGATTTATGTACCCTAGAAATGCCATGTTTTGATCCTAATCAATCTTGTGGGAGCAATGGTTTCTTCTAAATCCCTATTCAGCACTATAGGTTAGAAACTTGATTAGGTTGTCTCCAGGGAGATATGACTCAATCAGTTGTGGATATTAAACTTGATTAGATGTAGACATGTCTTCATCCATTCTATGTGGGTCTTGATTAGTTTACTGAAATCCTATAAAAGAGGAGACATTTTAGAGAGAATGCTATTTGAAAACGGTGAACAAGCAGAACTACAAAAAAAATGGCAAATGAGCAGAACTACAGGAGAACAATGGAAAAGCAGAGCAGAAGCACGAGAATGAAGACAGAACCACTGAGTCCACCAGCCAGTGACCTTCAGCGTTGAAGGAGAACACCTCCAGGGAGCTTCATGAAGCAAGAGGCCTGGAGAGGAAACTACAAGACATTGCCATGTTTGCCATGTGCACTTCCAGCTGAGAGAAAAACCCTGAACCTCAACAGCCTTCTTAAACCAAAGTATCTTTTCCTGGATGCCTTAGATCAGATATTTCTATAGACTTGCCTTAATTGGGACATTTCCATGGCCTAAAAACTGTAAACTTGCAACTTATAAAATTCCCTTTTTTGAAAAACAATTCTGTTTCTGGTGTATTGCATTCTGGCAGCTTGCAAACTAGAACATATGTTCATATTATATTTATGTACATACATTCTCCAGCTCTGTCCACTGAAATGGCCTGGGAGCAACAACACCCCGAGAGCAATGAACAGATCTAGATATCATTGTCCATTAAAAGGAACCAGGGTTTCTGGAAAGATGGCTGATGCCAGGTCTGAAGAAGGGCAAGTATAAGATGAACCCATAAT
Source organism: Tamandua tetradactyla (assembly GCF_023851605.1). Taxonomy (NCBI): domain Eukaryota; kingdom Metazoa; phylum Chordata; class Mammalia; order Pilosa; family Myrmecophagidae; genus Tamandua; species Tamandua tetradactyla. The sequence goes on from NC_135328.1 coordinate 160,778,483, forward strand.
ATTTTGTTGTGTCAGGAGTAAGGAAAGACCAGCCTGTATGGGCATCCAGTGACCAAATCTGGAAGATCTTGAGCATTTAAATAAATGATAGTAGTAGAATGCTTTAACCCTTTGAATGCAAATATCATGAATCCATATTTATATAAATGAATAAATAAATTGACGGATGCTCTCCTGATGGAATGCCTATTAATACATATGGAAGGAGTAATGGAATTAGAAAATTACCATTCAGAAGCCATCAGGGTAATAAATAATTCTGTCAGGAAACATCAATGGATGCTAAAACTACTGGATGTCATTTTATGGTCTATTTACATAGTCTCAAAGTATTTATTAATTACAAAGGGAAAAAGAGTCATTTACAGGAGAGAACCTGGCAGATACCACCTAAATCAAGTGATCAAATCAAAATCCTGTAACATCTGATAGGATGCAACAAGAAGAACATAGTGTCACTTCAGTGATAATCCTATGAAAAATGTACAACCTCACAGGCTAAATCTAATGATAAGGAAAAATGAGGGACATTTTAGAGAATATCTGGTCTGTAATTTTCAAAAATGGCAAAGTCGTGTAAGTTAAGGGAGGACTGAGGTATTATTCCAGATTGAAGGAGACTAGGCAGCTAACTGCAACACATGAATCTGACCTGGATCCTTTTACAATGCAGGGCATTACTGAGACATCTGGTAGAAATCTAAATAGGATCTGAGGATAAAATGTTGATAATGCATTAGTGTTAAGTTCCTGACTGCAATGGTTATATTGTAGTTCTGTTAAAGAATGTCCTTGTTTGTATGGAATACATACCAGAGATGTCCTTGGTTATGTAGGCAACTTATTCACAAATAATTCTGGGGAAACTAGTTCTTTGTATTATTCTTGAAAGTGTTCTATACATTTGAAATTATTTCAAAATGAAGTACCACATTAAAGAATTATAATTTACAGAAAGGTAATTTGGTCATGCTACCACCCAAAAAGTTTTATTTAAAGGTAGTCTTTCAGTTATGTTTTTCTATGTATGGAATTATAAGGAAAAAATCTATCATACTGTTTTCCAGATCAGATTAATGATGAGCTATTTTACAACTAGAATGTTTACTATTATCCAGATGGCATTTAAAAAAACTATTTTTATTGACAAATCTTCACACATATAGAGTCTATACATAGTGTCCAATCAGTGGCTCACAGTATCATTACATAGTTGTATATTCATCACCATGATGATTTTTAGAACATTTGCATCACTACAGGATGCAAAGAAATAAAAAAGAAAGAAAAATACTCATATATCCCATACCCCTTAGCCTCCCTCTCATTGACCACTAATATTTCCATCTACTCAATTTTTTAACACCTGTCACCCCTATTATTTATTCATTTTTTATCCATATTTTTTTACTCATCCATCTATACCCTGGTAAAAGGAACATGAGACACAAGGTTTTCACAATCACACTATAAAAGCTATGTAATTATACAATCATTTTCAAGAATCAAGGCTACTGGAAGACAACTCAACAGTTTCAGGTTCTTCCCTCCAGCCACTCTGATACACCATAAACTAAAAAGGGATCTCTATATAATGCATAAGAATAACCTCCAGGAAAACTTCTTGATTCTGAAACTCTCAGCCACTGAGACCTTATTTTGTGATAGCAATAATTTTTTTTTAATTTTTTTATTGTATAGTATAGCCTATATACAAAGCAAAGAAATAAAAAAGCAATAGTTTTCAAAGCACTCTTCAACAAAGTAGTTACAGTACAGATCCCAGAGTTTGTCATGGGCTACCATACAATCCTTCTAGCTACTCCAGAATATAGGAGGCTAGAAGACTTAAATATTTTTTTATCATCACAATCGACTTTTTTCTTTCTTTTTTTTGTGAAAAATAACCTATATACAAAAAAGCAATAAATTTCAAGGCACAGCACCACAATTAGTTGTAGAACATATTTCAGAGTTTGACATGGATTACATTAAATTGAGTCATTAAATTGATATCTCTTTTAGTCTGCAGTATCTTAGGATAACTAGAAGTAAAAACCTAAAAATTGTGAAATTGTAATGCAAGTGGCATTTTGAAATACATTGTTTTACCATAAAACTTATTGCTTATTTGGTCTATTTGAGTTCAGTGAGTGGCCCATACAATTTATAAAATAGTTCTCATAAAAACAAACACACATGCGTGTGCATGCACACACACCATATAATCATTTTCTCTAATGCTTAGAGAGATTACTTAATTTGCTTTAAATCACATAGCTATAAAGGGAGGGAACTTGAGTTGAATCTCCATACTCCTGCTTCTAGTTCTTCACTTATGTAATAGAGTGGGACGTGGCCAGGGCAATGCCAAGGCTGAGCTGTGGAGATGAGCATCTAGCCTTAGGCTCCACATTGTAAGAAAAGAAAGGCTGCTATTTCTTGGAAAAACAATTATGAGAGTCAGGGAGGTTAATACAGATCCATTGGAGATGGTCTTAAACTCTTGACTCCATTCATGTCAGTGATGTCCCCAATAATTGTGGAAAACATGGAGAAATAAGCTTTGTAATTTAAAAACTGCTCTGATACTTACTTGCTTATATCTTTGTACAATTTCCTTTTAAGGACTAAAAAAATACAGAATTTTGTTGTGTTATATGCCTTTTGTATTATTGTTGAATTGATTTTGAAAGCTGTAGGCTAAACATCCATTTTCTTGGTCAACCAAGACCTCCCACCTTGATGATGATCCTATGTATTTGTGTTTGTGATCCTGGGCTTATGCTTCTGTGATTTAGTTTACCAAGGAGGTTGTCATCCTGTACTTAAAGTTCTGGGGACTGGCAAGCCCTTCCTTTGCTCAGATTTTGCAGGACTTTCTGTCAGAGTTGAAGAGCCTCATATCATCTCTCCCAATACCTTCTATCTATAGAATGGCCTTCTGTAACTCAGAGATATCAAATATCAGAGATATCAATGAGTTCTCCTGGCCCTTATAATATAAAACCACAATTTAGAGGCAACTAGGTCCTTGAATCCAATTCTAGGACCAAACGCTAATGGATGAGACTTTGTCTCCTATGCTAAAATGGCTTTGTTAGCACTAGGAAAGTACTTTCAACTCCCCTTTTTAAGTGTCTAAGGCCCAAAGTCATGGCTGCTCCAGTTTTAAGCAGGATTTCAGTCCCTGTTGGATGCCTCCTCAACCTGGAAAATAACTCAGTCTTACTGTTTGTGTCTTTCAGGAAAACGTGTATGCCTTGGAGAACAGTTGGCCAGGTCTGAACTGTTCATTTTCTTCACTTCTCTTATGCAAAAATTTACCTTCAGGCCTCCAAACAATGAGAAGCTGAGCTTGGAGTTCAGAATGGGCATCACCATTTCCCCAGTCAAACACCGGCTCTGTGCTGTTCCTAGGGGGTGACATTGTTGGGGAAGAAGAGGGAAAGAAAAACAAGAAGAAACATGGACTGTGTTCTGAAGACTCTGGTGTCTTCTTAGAAGTGCAGGAATAGATTGTATGTGGCTCTGTGGAAGACACAGGAGGTGAAATTAGAAGAAACTGGATCCAAATCCCAACTTGGACATCTCCTTTGATGTAGCCTTAAGCAAATCATTTTAAACAAATTTCCTTTTCCATCCAATCAAAATGAAATAAAATATCCTGGTTGATGAGAGGATAATGATTCTTTTCCCAAAGAAGGTTGCTATAAGAATCAAAGGAAATAATAGATTCTAAATGGTTTGTCAAATATAAAGGATATCATAAAATTATAGATGCCGTTTGTCTCCTCTTTCCTTAGGCATGTACTTGCTGTGACCTGTTGATCTATCTCAATTTGTTCAAAGTGGTACAAATGGTTGATAATAGGTATAAGGTAGTGCCAAGCCACAGAGGTTCACCTCTCACATATGGTAGCATGATGCAGCTTCCTCTTGTTTGTGCCTCAGAAAGGCCTTTTGAGATCAGCAGAGCAGATATTGTTCCCTATTTATTGGCAGGAAAATCAAGTGTTGCTGAAGCAGTTGCTATGGTTTACATAAGGAAACACAATATGCATTCCACTCATGGTCAAGTAGGATGTGAGCACAATAAACTAAACCTGGAAATTAGGTTTAGGGTAAAAGCATGGAAATACTCCATCTTTAAGATTTAAGACTTATTGTCTTAATCCCGCCATCAGGTATTTATTCCCATGCTGATTCACATCATGATTTAACTGAGTAGTGGGTTTGCATCTCTCAACTAGACTGTAAGTTCTTGGATGGCAAGTATTACCAGCTTATACTCTCCTTGGCCGTCATAACACTGTTGTCGCAGGGAACCGGAAATGCTAGAATCCTGTGCAACCTCTTTGTATGTGATTGCTCATGGAAGATGAAAGCCATAAAATGGAACGCCAGGTAGCATTGAGTTTTGGCCCCAACTCCCATTAAAGCAAACAAACAGAACTGGACTAAACCATATAAAAATATCTTTTTCCCCAAGATAGTTAGACTAAACTAATTTAAAATGCACAAAACAAAATGAAATGGTTCATTAGGCCATGGGGCTTTTCTTTCCTCTTGCCCAGACTCCACACAAATACCAACCTGGGAATCCAAAGAAAAGCCAACTCAACTGACACCATGAGAAAAGGAACAAGAGAGGACCTGTTTGGCTAAAGCCAGCATCAGTTAGTCTGGCAAAATTAAGAAAGAATGTGTTCTAGGAGAACAGGGCTAAGAAACAATGTGTTCTGGAAGAAATATTTGAGTTTCCTAATGTATGGGAAGAGGCCTTTGGTCATTATTATCTGGAAAAAGAAAGAATGAGAAGGAAGAAACCCCATGCATGTGCACTTACTTTGTAACCCCCTTGAAAGTTGTACTTCTAGAGATAGACCACGTGATGTCCTTGAATAAAACCAATCAAATTAGGCCTTGAACTTTCCCAATATCTGAGGCCTTGTTTTCCATTTCTTTTTAATTATTGATCACTCAAGCCGAAGAGGGTGCCACCACTGACTTACTGGGAAATTGGCCAAAATACTTTATATGCCTCAGTTTCCTTATCTGTAATATGAAGCCCTTTATTGAGTTCCATTGCTGCTGCAAATTTCCCATGCATCTAGATGGGCAAGTACTCAGGAACTACTTGTGGGGTAAATGTAAAACCACTGGGGACTCATCCTCACCTGATGAATGGAATTGGGCCCAGGACCAAGTAGGGCATGACTGCCATTAACCAGAATCCATGGGGAAATAGAAGACTGTGAGTAATGCAAAAGTATGGCCACATAAAATGTCTCTTTTTATTCACAGCTTGTTGAAACTGTAAAATATGAGCCTTCATCCTGTTGAAGCATTATACAAATATTTTGTTAGAATCACTTTTCTACCTCTCTTATTCCCCCATCTGTTTGGGAAGATCCAGGGCCCTTTACCCCAAATAGTGTCTGGCAAATAGTGTGCAAGCAAAATAGCATTTTCTGTAGCATCACAGAAGAGGTACACATTTTATGGAAAGACAATATGGACTGTGACTCTTCTCTCCTCCACCATCCCACAAAGAGACAAAGATGGACTGTACTGTTTAAATTTAAAATTGAATTGGAAGTAAGAGGGCTTGCAAGCAGAGTGGTAGTAGGGCACAGAAATGTGTGTGGATGGGATGATCAATTCCCAGTGCTGATTGTTGCACCCTGAGACCCCTTCAACCAGAGCCCTCCATCTGCTTTATGGACCATGCCTTTCTTTAACTAAGTCCCTCTCCTACTCTTGGGCATCTGCCTGTTTCACTTCTCTTTAGGCTACAATATCCCTCCAAGCAATCCCCCTATAGAATTCAAGTGATTCAAGCTGGCCTCTGCCATGGAGAGCACATCAAGCTCCCACATTTGCCACCTCAAGAGTGCAATGCCTTCCCTACTCCAAACCTCCTCAAGCTTCAAGGTCTCTCACCTCAGCATGGCACTAGTCTTGGTGCCCCAGAAACTCTGGAAGGCACGCAAAGACTGTCAATTGGTGAGGGGAGACTTTTGTGGAGTGGTGGTAAGGACGGGTCTGCCAGCAGCCTCCCCACAACACTCCAACACTCCAACTCACCACAGAAGCCCCTCTATCACTTTTCCCTTTATCTTCAACCATATGGACCCTTTACATAGGTGACAAGCTGTAGCAGGTCACAAAAACAGTTTTTGGTTGCCCTCATGACAAGTCCTACCTACAAAAGATTTCAAGTACCTGCATTTGAACTGTGGGCTTAGTGAGCATTTGGCACATGTTTGACGTGCAACAACTGGAACTCCACAGAAACTCAGAGAGGAAGACGCCCATTTTCATATCCTGTTATAAATATCTGGCCATAATAAGACCCAAATAAATGTTCTTTCTCTTTATATGTTGATTGATGGGACAGATGCATGACCCATAGGACACCTCAGGATTTTGCTGTGTCTCCAGGTCAGTGCTATCAGCAGCAAGGACAGGACTGTAAATGGAGCAAACACTGAACTAAAGTTTTACTGAGCTCTGTCATAACTTAGGTAGGGTCCTTTGTATTGTTTTAATTTTTATTCTGTCACATATATGTGCTTAATTTTCTGCCATTAAATCCCTGAAAGTAGGGTTTCAAATATATTTGCATTAAATGAAACTCCTTTGTTTTATTCTCATTAGTTTTGGATATAAGGCAGCCTAATATGGTATGCCTCACATTTTTTAATGTGGTAAAATTGCATGGCTTCCCCCAGTACTCAGCACTCTGGTGGTGTCTCCCAACATGTGGAAAAATTCAAATTGTTAAGAATTGTTACTTCTACTTGGAAAGAGTGGATAGATCTGTGCTTTGGAACCAATCCTCACGTTAATAATATTTTCATGACAATTCAACAAATATTTTTGAGTGCATAGCATAAGCCAGATATGCAATGATTACCAAGGGGAGGTACAGGGCCACCCATTCTTAAAAGCATTCAGTCTAGTGATTTTAGGAGTGATGACTGCAAACATATAAACAAAGTTACAACAGTGATCCTCACTGAGAATGACTACAAAAGGAAAATTTTCTCAAACATATGTAGCCCCATATATTTCACTTTCATCACTGCATAACACTCTTCAGGCAGGGGGGGCATGCAATGAATAAGTCCCCCAGATTGACCCCCTTTTCCCCCTACCCCCTATTAATACCCAGTGCAATATATTGTGACCTGAATTCTCTCAGTGATTTTTCCTCCTTTTCCTTCTTCATTTTTGAAGAATAATTTCATCATACACAGAATTCTATATTAATAGTTTTCTTTTAGCATTTTGAAGATGTAATTCCATTGTTTTCTGGATTACATTGTTTCTGATTAAAAGTCTGTAATAATTCCTATCTTTATTCTCTGTTCCCCCTTTTTTTTTTTTTTTTTTTTTAAAGAGAGAGGGAGGAAGGGAAGGAAAGACAGAGAGAAGGAAGGAAGGGAGGAAGAAAGGGAAACATCTTTAAACATTTTCTTGTTTTATTGTATTTTGTTTGTTTGTTTGTTTTTTACATGGGCTGGGGCCGGGAATCGAACCGAGGTCCTCCGGCATGGCAGGCAAGCACTCTTGCCCGCTGAGCCACCGCGGCCCGCCCTCCCCCTTTTTAATTCTAGCTCTTATCCAGATTTGTTTTCTTTATGATTATCTTTGAACAAATTAACTATAATGGACATTGGCTTAGTTCTGTTGCTTTTTATTCTGATTGGAGTCTTGGGTATGTGAGCTTATTACTTTTAGCAAATTTGGAAATCTTTTGGCCATTAAAACTTCAAATATTTTTTTCTGAAACACTTCCACCTCTTCCCCCAAGTTTCTGGAATTTCAGTCCTATACATATTAGACCACTTGGTACTGAACTACTTGGTCACTAAGGGTCTGTTAATTTCCAGCCTTGTTTTTGGCTCTAAAATACATAATCCTTTAATTTTATATTGTAATAAAAGAAATTAACATCACAGGCAGTAGAGTAGGGAAGGAGAAACTACCTCTACATGCCCAGTAATTTAAACCTATGTGTACTTTTTTTCTGTGTTCTTCAGTTTGGATAGTTACCATTGTGTTTTCAAATTCACTTTCTTTTTTTATCTATAGTATCTAATCTCTATTAAACCCATCCATTAATTTTTTTTCCTGTTTACATGTTTTATTAACTTTTAAAGCAGTTTCATTAAGATATATCCATGTACCACAAAACCCATCCAAAGTGTACATTCAGTGGCTTTTAATAAAGTTGCAGAGTTGTGATTTCATTACCACAATTAATTTAAGAACATTTTCATTACTCCAAAAAGAAAAAATCTATACCCCGTAGCAGTCACCTCTCAATCCCTGTATTCTTACCCAGCCTTACATAACCACTAATCTAATTCTGTCTCTATAAATTTATTTTTATTTATATTTTATACAAATGGAATCATACAATATGTAGTACTTTCTGTCTGGTTTCTTGTTTTTCCTTTTGAATTAGTTTTTTAATTTATTTTTACAATTAGAGTGGTTGTATGTTTTCAGAAAAGTCATGAAAAAATGCAATATTCTCAAATACCCCCATGTTGTCATAAGTATGGCACCTTTGTTGGCACTGATGAAAGAATATTAAATTATTACTGTCCATAGTTTACATTAGGTATATTTTTCCCTAGACAACCCCATTATTAACACCTTGGAATAGTGTTGTACATTTGTTATACTTCATGAAAAAAACATTCTTATATTTGCACTACTAACCGTACTCCATCATTCACAACAGGGTCCACTGTGTTACATAGCTCCATGCTTTATCTTCTAACTTTCCTTCTGGCAGCATCCACGATCCAACACTTCCCTTTCAACCATATTAATCAACATAATCCAGTACTGTTAATTACACTCACAATAAGTTGCAACTATCATCCCTATCCGTTTCCAAATATTCACAATCAAACTAAATAGAAGTTTTGCACAAATTAAGCATCAGCTCCTCTTTCTCTATCCCATTCAATCCCCTGGTAACCTATATTTTAGATTCTAAACTAACTCTATGAGTTTGCTTATTCTAAATAGTTCTTATCGGTGAGCTCATACAGTATATGTCTTTCTTTCTATATATTTTTATTACCAGAACATAACAACATACAAACATGAACATTCTTAACATGTGAACATTCCATTCTTGGTATATAATCAATGACTCATAATATCATCACATAGTTGTATATTCATTACCATGATCATTTTTTAGAGCATTTGCATCACTCCAGAAAAAGAAACAAAAAGAAAAAACTCATACATACATAACCCGTACCCCTCCCTCTCATTCACTGCTAGTATTTCCTTCTACCTGATATATTTTAAACTTTGTTTCCCCTCTTTTTTCTGAACAACTACCACTCCCTTACATTGATAACTAGTATTTCAATCTACTCAATTTATTTTAACATTTGTTGCCCCTATTATCTATTTGTTTTTAATCCATATATTTTACACATCTGTCCATACCATAGATAAAAGGAGCATCAGACAAAAGGTTTTCATAATTACACAGTGACATTGCGAAAGCTATATCATTATACAATGATCTTTAAGAAACATGTCTACTGGGACACAGCTCTACAGATTCAGGCACTTCCCTCTAGTCTCTTTAATGCACCATAAACTAAAAACGGGATATATATATGATGTGTAAGAATAACCTCTAGGATAACCTCTTGACTGTTTGAAATCTCTCAGCCACTGACACTTTATTTTGTCTCATTTCTCTCTTCCCCCTTTTGGTCTAGAAAGTTTTTGCAATCCCTTGATGCTGAGTCCCAGCTCATTCTAGATTTCTGTCACACACTGCCAGGGAGGTTTACACCCCTGGGAGTCATGTCCCACATAGAGAAGGGGAGGGCAGTACATTTGCTTGCTGTGTTGATGAGAGAGAGATAGTCCACATCTGAGCAAAAAAAGAGGTTCTCTGGCAGTGATGCTTAGGCCTAATTTTAAGTAGGTTTAGCCTATCCTTTGCAGGCATAAGTTTCATATCAACAAACCCCAAGATTGAGGGTTCAGCCTATTGATTTGGTTGTCCCCACTGCTTGCGAGACTATCAGGAATTTTCCAAATGGGGAAGTTGAATTTTCCCCCTTCTTGCCATTCTTCCATGGGGACTTTGCAAATACTTCTTTATTCACTGTTCAAATCACTCTGGGATTTATTGGGTCATTACACTGGGCAAACCTACAGAATCTCATGCCCTATTCAAGGTTCCATGCACTTATGATGTTCAATTAATGTGTCCATATAAGTTATATTAGGAAATGCACTAGTCAAAATATAAGTTTTGTACCAAATAAACATTTTTTTGCTTTAGGCTCATTAGAAGTTGAAGTATTAAAATATGAATGTCCATCTATTTTCCACACCCTGCAATATTGACATTCCTTTGATCTTCCTCACGCAAAAACATTTTTTAATTTGTACATTTAATCACTATCATTGTACACTCTAGGCATTCCTAGATTATACCTTCTCAGTCTTTATCATCTATTTCTCCTTATGGTTTCATATGTGCCCCCAGCTCTCCTCCCTCTATCCTTCTCACATTCAGCTTCATTCAATGTACTTACATTATTGTGCTAAAATCAGGTTGTATTGTGCTATCCATTTCCAAATTTTTACAATAAGTCCTGTTGCACAATCTGTATCCCTTCAGCTCCAATTATCCAATATCTACCCAATTTCTATCTCCTGATGACCTCTGTTCTTAACTGAAATTCTCCAAGGTCATTCATTCATGTTAGTTCATATCAGAGAGACCATACAGTATTTGTCCTTTTGTTTCTGACTAATCTCACTCAGCATAGTGTCCTCAAGGTCCATCCACATTGTTACATGCTTCATGACTTTATTCTGTCTTATAGCTGTGTAACATTCCATCATAAGTATATATCACAGCTGTTTAGCTATTCATCTGTTGATGGATATTTGGGCTGCTTCCATGTCTTGGAAATTGTAAATAATGCTGCTATAAACATTGGTGTGCAAATGTCCATATGTGTCCTTGCCTTCATGTCCTCTGAATAGATACCTAGCAATGGTATTACTGGGTCATATGCCAATTCTATACTTAGCTTCCTAATGACCCATCAAACTGCTTTCCATAGTGGTTGTACCATTTTACATTCCCACCAACAGTGGATAAATGTGCCTCTTTCTCCACATCCTCTCCAACACTGGTCGTTTTCTGCTTTATTGATAATGGCCATTCTGGTGGGTGTGAGATGGTATCTCATTGTGGTTTTGATTTGCATTTTCCTAATAGCCAGGAAAGTTGAGCATCTTTTTCATGTGCCTTTTAGCCATTTGTATTTCCTCTTCTGAGAAGTGCCTGTTCATGTCTTTTGCGCATTTTGTAATTGGGTTGTTTGACTTTTTGTTGCCGAGTTGAACAATTTATTTACATATTTTGAATATTAGACCCTTACCTGATGTGTTGTTTCCAAATATTGTCTCCCATTATTTAGTTGTGTATTTACTTTCTTGACAAAGTTCTTCAATGCACAAAAGTGTTTAATTTTGAGACTTCCGGAGAAGATGGCGGCTTAGTAAGACGCGCGGATCTTAGTTTCTACTCCAGGACAGCTACTAGGGGAGTAGAAATGATACAGAACAGCTCCCAAAGCCACAACAGAGATAAAAAAGACAGCGTACCCCATCCTGAAACGGCTGGCTGAGAGAAGCCGCTCGGGTGAGATCGCCGAGGCGTGCGGGCTTCACCGGGCGGGGCGGCAAGCGGCCAGAGTCACTCCCTTCACCCTTCCCGGGCTGGCTGGGAGAATTGGACAGGCGGTCCCCTGAAACCGAGGCGGCTGGTGCCCACACCACGCGTGGCCCCCCGGACCAACTGAGAGAATTGGATCGGAAATCCCCAGGCTCCGGAGAACGGTGACGGGCGGGGGAAGCCCCTTCCAAACCCGTGACTCCCCGGGAACGTGCACTCTCCCGGGCGGGCCACTGCCGCTGGCACCCTCCCGCCACGCTTGTCGCCCGGGCAAACTAGGAAATTCGGGCGGGCGCTTTCCCGGGCTGCGGTGGCCAGCAACCCTCCCTGCGTTTGGACCCCGGGCCGGCTCGAATCTTCCAAGCCGCTTCGGCTAGCGAACCTCCCGGACGGCGAGAGTTTTCCAAAGTTAAAGGTCCCACAGCACCTTTTACTGGTGGGAGCCGCAGAAAAACGTGTGCCACGAGCGCCACCTACTGGGCAGGATAAGAAAAACAGAACCCAGAGATTTCACAGAAAAATCTTCCAAACTTTTGGATCCAATACCCAGGGAAATCTGTCTAAATGCGCAGACGCCAACAGAAGATAACGGATCATGCTCAAATAATTGAAAATATGGCCCAGTCAAAGGAACAAACCAATAGTTCAAATGAGATACAGGAGCTGAGACAACTAATGCTAAATATACGAACAGAAATGGAAAACCTCTTCAAAAACGAAATCGATAAATTGAGGGAGGACATGAAGAAGACATGGGCTGAACATAAAGAAGAAATAGAAAAACTGAAAAAACAAATCACAGAACTTATGGAAGTGAAGGACAAAGTAGAAAAGATAGAAAAACAATGGATACCTACAATGATAGATTCAAAGAGACAGAAGATAGAATTAGTGATTTGGAGGATGGAACATCTGAATTCCAAAAACAAACAGAAACTATTGGGAAAAGAATGGAAAAATTTGAACAGGGTATCAGGGAACTCAAGGACAATATGAACCACACAAATATACGTGTTGTGGGTGTCCCAGAAGGAGAAGAGAAGGGAAAAGGAGGAGAAAAACTAATGGAAGAAATTTTCACTGAAAATTTCCCAACTCTTATGAAAGACCTAAAATTACAGATCCAAGAAGTGCAGCACACCCCAAAGAGATTAGACACAAATAGGCGTTCTCCAAGACACTTACTAGTTAGAATGTCAGAGGTCAAAGAGAAAGAGAGGATCTTGAAAGCAGCAAGAGAAAAACAATCCATCACATACAAGGGAAACCCAATAAGACTATGTGTAGATTTCTCAGCAGAAACCATGGAGGCTAGAAGACAGTGGGATGATATATTTAAATTACTAAAAGAGAAAAACTGCCAACCAAGACTCCTATATCCAGCAAAATTGTCCTTCAAAAATGAGGGAGAAATTAAAACATTCTCAGACAAAAAGTCACTGAGAGAATTTGTGACCAAGAGACCAGCTCTGCAAGAAATATTAAAGGGAGCACTAGAGTCAGAACCGAAAAGACAGAAGAGAGAGGTATGGAGAAGAGTGTAGAAAGAAGGAAAGCCAGATATGATATATATAATAAAAAAGGCAAAATGGTAGAGGAAAATATTATCCAAACAGTAATAACACTAAATGTTAATGGACTGAATTTCCCAATCAAAAGACATAGAATGGCAGAATGGATTAAAAAACAGGATCCTTCTATATGCTGTCTACAGGAAACACATCTTAGACCCAAAGATAAACATAGGTTGAAAGTGAAAGGTTGGGAAAAGATATTTCATGCAAATAACAACCAGAAAATAGCAGGAGTGGCTATACTAATATCCAACAAGTTAGACTTCAAATGTAAAACAGTTAAAAGAGACAAAGAAGGACACTATATACTAATAAAAGGAACAATTAAACAAGAAGACATAACAATCATAAATATTTACGCACCGAACCAGAATGCCCCATAATACGTGAGGAATACACTGCAAACACTGAAAAAGGAAATAGACACAAATACCATAATAGTTGGAGACTTCAATTCCCCACTCTCATCAATGGACAGAACATCTAGACAGAGGATCAACAAAGAAATAGAGAATCTGAATATTACTCTAAATGAGCTAGACTTAACAGACATTTATAGCACATTACATCCCACAACAGCAGGATACACCTTTTTCTCAAGTGCTCATGGATCATTCTCAAAGATAGACCATATGCTGGGTCACAAAGCAAGTCTTAACAAATTTTAAAAGATTGAAATCATACACAACACTTTCTCGGATCATAAAGGAATGAAGTTGGAAATCAATAATAGGCGGAATGCCAGAAAATTCACAAATACGTGGAGGCTCAACAACACACTCTTAAACAACGAGTGGGTCAAAGAAGAAATTGCAAGAGAAATTAGTAAATACCTCGAGGCAAATGAAAATGAAAACACAACATATCAAAACTTATGGGATGCAGCAAAGGCAGTGCTAAGAGGGAAATTTATTGCCCTAAATGCCTATATCAGAAAAGAAGAAAAGGCAAAAATGCAGGAATTAACTGTTCACTTGGAAGAACTGGAGAAAGAACAGCAAACTAATCCCAAAGCAAGCAAAAGGAAAGAAATAACAAAGATCAGAGCAGAAATAAATGAAATTGAAAACATGAAAAGAATAGAGAAAATCAATAAGACCAGAAGTTGGTTCTATGAGAAAATCAATAAGATTGATGGGCCCTTAGCAAGATTGACAAAAAGAAGAAGAGAGAGGATGCAAATAAATAAGATCAGAAATGGAAGAGGAGACATAACTACTGACCTCACAGAAATAAAGGAGGTAATAACAGGATACTATGAACAACTTTATGCCAATAAATACAACAATTTAGATGAAATGGACGGGTTCCTGGAAAGACATTAACAACCAACTTTGACTCAAGAAGACATAGATGACCTCAACAAACCAATTACAAGTAAAGAAATTGAATTAGTCATTCAAAAGCTTCCTAAAAAGAAAAGTCCAGGACCAGATGGCTTCACATGTGAATTCTACCAAACGTTCCAGAAAGAATTAGTACCAACTCTCCTCAAACTCTTCAAAAAAATCAAAGCGGAGGGAAAACTACCTAATTCATTCTATGAAGCCAACATCACCCTCATACCAAAACCAGGCAAAGATATTACAAAAAAAGAAAACTACAGACCAATCTCTCTAATGAATATAGATGCAAAAATCCTCAATAAAATTCTAGCAAATTGTATCCAACAACACATTAAAAGAATTATACATCATGACCAAGTAGGATTCATCCCAGGTATGCGAGGATGGTTCAACATAAGAAAATCAATTAATGTAATACACCACATCAACAAATCAAAGCAGAAAAATAACATGATCATCTCAATTGATGCAGAGAAGGCATTTGACAAGATTCAACATCTTTTCCTGTTGAAAACACTTCAAAGGATAGGAATACAAGGGAACTTCCTTAAAATGATAGAGGGAATATATGAAAAACCCACAGCTAATATCATCCTCAATGGGGAAAAATTGAAAACTTTCCCCCTAAGATCAGGAACAAGACAAGGATGTCCACTATCACCACTATTATTCAACATTGTGTTGGAGGTTCTAGCCAGAGCAATTAGACAAGAAAAAGAAATACAAGGCATCAAAATTGGAAAGGAAGAAGTAAAACTATCACTGTTTGCAGACGATATGATACTATACGTCGAAAACCCGGAAAAATCCACAACAAAACTACTAGAGCTAATAAATGAGTACAGCAAAGTAGCAGGTTACAAGATCAACATTCAAAAATCTGTAGCATTTCTATACACTAGTAATGAAAAAACTGAGGGGGAAATTAAGAAACGAATCCCATTTACAATTGCAACTAAAAGAATAAAATACGTAGGAATAAATTTAACTAAAGAGACAAAAAACCTATATAAAGAAAACTACAAAAAACTGTTAAAAGAAATCACAGAAGACCTAAATAGATGGAAGGGCATACCGTGTTCATGGATTGGAAGACTAAATATAGTTAAGATGTCAATCCTACCTAAATTGATTTACAGATTCAATGCAATACCAATCAAAATCCCAACAACTTATTTTTCAGAAATAGAAAAACCAATAAGCAAATTTTTCTGGAAGGGCAGGGTGCCCCGAATTGCTAAAAGCATCTTGAGGAAAAAAAACGAAGCTGGAGGTCTAGCGATGCCGGACTTTAAGGCATATTATGAAGCCACAGTGGTCAAAACAGCATGGTATTGGCATAAAGATAGATATATCGACCAATGGAATCGAATAGAGTGCTCAGATATAGACCCTCTCATCTATGGACATTTGATCTTTGATAAGGCAGTCAAGCCAACTCACCTGGGACAGAACAGTCTCTTCAATAAATGGTGCCTAGAGAGCTGGATATCCATATGCAAAAGAATGAAAGAAGACCCATCTCTCACACCCTATACAAAAGTTAACTCAAAATGGATCAAAGATCTAAACATTAGGTCTAAGACCATAAAACAGTTAGAGGAAAATGTTGGGAGATATCTTATGGATCTTACAACTGGAGGCGGTTTTATGGACCTTAAACCTAAAGCAAAAACACTGAAGAAGGAAATAAATAAATGGGAGCTCCTCAAAATTAAACACTTTTGTGCATCAAAGAACTTCATCAAGAAAGTAGAAAGACAGCCTACACAATGGGAGACAATATTTGGAAATGATATATCAGATAAAGGTCTAGTATCCAGAATTTATAAAGAGATTGTTCATCTCAACAACAAAAAGACAGCCAACCCAATTACAAAATGGGAAAAAGACTTGAACAGACACCTATCAGAAGAGGAAATACAAATGGCCAAAAGGCACATGAAGAGATGCTCAATGTCCCTGGCCATTAGAGAAATGCAAATCAAAACCACAATGAGATATCATCTCACACCCACCAGAATGGCCATTATCAACAAAACAGAAAATGACAAGTGCTGGAGAGGATGCGGAGAAAGAGGCACACTTATCCACTGTTGGTGGGAATGTCAAAAGTTGCAACCACTGTGGAAGGCAGTTTGGCGGTTCCTCAAAAAGCTGAATATAGAATTGCCATATGACCCAGCAATACCATTGCTGGGAATATACTCAAAGGACTTAAGGGCAAAGACACAAACGGACATTTGCACACCAATGTTTATAGCAGCGTTATTTACAATTTCAAAGAGATGGAAACAGCCGAAATCTCCATCAACAGAAGATGTGGTATATACATACGATGGAATATTATGCAGCTTTAAGACAGGATAAACTTATGAAGCATGTAATAACATGGATGGACCTAGAGAACATTATGCTGAGTGAGTCTAGCCAAAAACTAAAGGACAAATACTGTATGGTCCCACTGATGTGAACAGACATTCGAGAATAAATTTGGAATATGTCATTGATAACAGAGTCCAGCAGGAGGTAGAAACAGGGTAAGATAATGGGCAATTGGAGTTGAAGGGATACAGACTGTGCAACAGGACTAGATACAAAAACTCAAAAATGGACAGCACAATAACACCTAATTGTAAAGTAATCTTGTTAAAACACTGAATGAAACTGCATCTGAGCTATTGGTTTTTGTTTTGTTTTGTTTTGACTTTACTACTATTACTTTTATTTTTGTCTCTATATTAACATTCTATATCTTTTTCGGTTATGTTGCTAATTCTTCTAAACCGATGCAAATGTACTAAGAAATGATGATCATGCATCTATGTTATGATGTTAAGAATTACTGATTGCATATGTAGAATGGTATGATTTCTAAATGTTGGGTTAATTTCTTTTTTTCCGTTAATTAAAAAAAAAAAAGAGAGAAGGGGTAATTGGAGCTGAAGGGATACAGACTTTACAACGGGACTGGATATAAAAACTCAGAAATGGACAGCACAATACTACCCAATTGTAATGCAATTATGTTAAAATACTGAATGAAGCTGCATGTGAGGTATAGGTTTTTTTTTTCTTTCTATTAATGTTTTAATTCTTATTCTGTTGTCTTTTTATTTCTTTTTCTAAATCGATGCAAATGTACTAAGAAATGATGAATATGCAACTATGTGATGTTATTAAGAATTACTGATTGTACATGTAGAATGGAATGATTTCTAATTGTTTTGTTAATTCTTTTTTTAATTAATAAAAAAACTATAAAAAAGTGTTTAATTTTGAGTAGTTCCCATTTATCTATTTCTTTCTTCAATGCTTGTGCTTTGAGTGTAAGATCTAGAAAACCGCCTCCTGTTACAACTTTTATAAGGTATTTCCCTTCATTTTTTTCTAAAAGTTTTATGGTCTTAGATCTAATGTTTAGATCTTTGATTCATTTTGAGTTGATTTGTGTATAGGGTGTAAGATATGGATCCTCTTTCATTCTTTTGTGTGTAGATATCCAGTTCTCCAAGCACCATTTATTGAGGAGACTGCTCTGTCTCGGGTAGTTGGTTTGACTGCCTTATCAAAGATCAATTGCCCATAGATGAGAGGGTCTATATCTGAACACTCTATTTGATTCCATTGGTCAGTATATCTATCTTAATGCAAGTACTATGCTGTTTTAACCACTGTAGATTCCAAATACGCCTTAAAGTCAGGTAGTGCAAGACCTCCAACTTCATTTTTCTTCCTCAAGATATTTTTAGCTATTCGAGGCACACTGCCTCCCTTCCAGACAAATCTGGCTACTGGTTTTTCTATTTCTAAAAACTAAGTTTTGGGGATTTCAATTGGTATTGCATTGAATCTGTAAATCAATTTAGGTAGATTTGACATGTTAACTATATTTAGTTCTCCAATTCATGAATATGATATGCCCTTCCATTTATTTAGGTCGTCTATGATTTCTTTTAGCAATTTCTTATAGTTTTCTTTGTATAGGTCTTTTGTATCCTTAGTCAAATTAATTTCTAAATATTTTATTCTTTTGGTTGCAATTGCAAATGGAATTTTTTTATTGATTTCTCCCTCGGATTGCTCATTATTAGTGTATAGAAACACTGCAGATTTTTGAGTGTTGGTCTTGTAACCTGCCACTTTGCTGTACTCATTTATTAGCTCTAGTAGTTATGATGTGGATTTTTTATTTTTTTGACATATAGTATTATATCATCTGCAAACAGTGAGAGTTTTACTTCTTCCTTTCTAATTCTGATGCATCATATATCTTTTTCTTGTCTAATTGCTCTGGCTAGAATTTCCAACAGAATGTTGAATAACAATGGTGACAGTGGACATCCTCATCTTGTGTCTTATCTTAAAGGGAAAGCTTTCATTTTTTCCCATTGAGGATGATGTTAGGTGTGGGTTTTTCATATATTCCCTTTATCATGTTGAGGAAGTTCCCTTCTATTCCTATTCTTTGAAGTGTTTTCAACAAGAAAGGATGCTGCATTTTGTCAAATACCTTTTCTGCATCAATCGAGATGATCATGGGGTTTTTCTGCTTTGAATTGTTGATATGGTGTATTACATTACTTGATTTTCTTGTACTGAACCATCCTTGCATACATGGAATGAATCTTACTTGGTCATGATGTATAATTCTCTTAATGTGCTGCTGGATTCGATTTGCAAGAATTTTGTTGAGGATTTTTGCATCTATGTTCATTAGAGAGATTGGTCTGTAATTTTATTTTCTTGTAATGTTTTTGTCTGACTTTGGTATAAGGGTAATGTTGCCTTCATAGAATGAGTTAATTAGCTTTCCCTCCTCTTCAATTTTTTTGAAGAGTTTGAGCAGGATTGGTAGCAATTGTTTTTTGAATATTTGGTAGAATTCACATGTGAAGCCATCTGATCCTGGACTTTTCTTTTTTGTGAGCTTCTTAATGACTGATTCAATTTTTCACTTGTGATTAGTTTCTTGAGGTCATCTATTTCTTCTCAAATCATTGTTGGCTGTTCATGACTTTCTAGGAAGTTGTCCATTTCATCTACATTGTCTAATTTATTAGCATAAGGTTGTTCACAGTATCCTCTCATTAGTTCCTTTATTTCTGTGGGGTCAGTGGTTATGTCTCCTCTTCCGTTTCTGATTTTATTTATTTGCATCCTCTCTCTTCCTCTTTTTGTCAACTTTGCTAAGGGACCATCCCTTTTACTGATTTTCTCATAGAACCAACTTCTGGTTTTATTGATTTTCTCAATTGTTTTCATGTTCTCAATTTCATTTACTTCTGCTCTAATCTTCGTTATGTCTTTCCTTTTGCTTGCTTTGGGGGTGAGTTTGCTGTTCTTTCTCTAGTTCTTCCATATGAATGGTTAATTCCTCAATTTTTGTTCTTTTCTGATGTAGGCATTTAGGGCAATAAAATTCCCTCTTTGCACTGCCTTTGCTGCATCCCATAAATTTTTGATATGAGGTGTTTTCATTTTCATTTGTCTCGAAATTATTTTCTGATTTCTCTTGTAATTTCTTCCTTGGCTTACTGGTTGTTTAAGAGTATGCTATTGAGCCTACATAAACTTCTGAATTTTCTGGTCCTCTGTCTATTATTGATTTCCAACCTCATTCCTTTATGATCTGAGAAAGTGTTTTGTATGATTTCAGTCTTTTTAAATTTATTGAGACTTGCTCTGTGATCCATCATATGGTCTATCCTTGAGAATAGTCCATTTTGAAGAAGAGTACTTGAGACAAAGGTGTATCCTGCTGTTGCAGAGTGTAATGTTCTATAAATATCTGTTAAGTCTAGTTCATTTGTTATGTTATTCAAGTTCTCTGTTTCTTTATTGATCCTCTGTCTAAATGTTCTGTCCATTGATGAGAGCAGGGAATTGAAGTCTCCAATTATTATGGTAGATGTATCTATTTCTCTTTTCAGTATTTGCCTCATATATTTTGGAGCACTCTGGTTCAGTGCATAAATATTTATGATTGTTATATCTTATTGCTGAATTGTTCCTTTTATTAATACATAGTGTCCTTCTTTGTCTCTTTTAATTGTTTTGCATTTGAAGTCTAATTTGCTGGATATTAGAATAGCCACTCTTGCTCTTTTTTGATTGTTGTTTGCATGAACTATCTTTCCCAACCTTTCACTTTCAACCTATGTTTATCGTTAGGTCTAAAATGCATCTCCTGTAGATAGCATATAGATAAGTCCTGTTTTTTAATTCATTCTGCCAGTGTATGTCTTTTGATTGGGAAGTTTAATCCACTGACATTTAGTGTTATTACTGTAAGGGCAGTACTTTCTTCTACCATTTTGCCTTTTGGATTTTATATGTTATATGTTGCTTTTACTCTTTTTACCTTTACTAATAGTCTTCATTTCTACACTGTTCTCCATACCTCTCTCTGCTGTCTTTTCCTATCTGTCTCTAGTGCTTCCTTCAGTATTTCTTGCAGAGCCAGTCTTTTGGCCACAAATTCTCCCAGTGATTTCTTGTCTGAAAATGTTTTAGTTTCCCCTTTGTTTTTGAAGGACAATTTTGCTGGACATAGAATTCTTGGTTGGATGTTTTTCTCTTTTAGAATCTTAAATATATCATACCACTGTCTTCTCACCTCCATGGTTTCTGCTGAGAAATCTATGCATTGTCTTATTGGGCCTCCCTTTTATGTGATGGATTGCTTTTCTCTTGCTGCTTTCAAAATTCTCTCTTTCTCTTTGACATATGACATTCTGATTAGCAAGTGTCTTGGAGTATTTCTATTTGGATCTGTTCTGTTTGGGGTATGCTGCATTTCTTGGATCTGTAATTTTAAGTTTTTCATAAGAGTTGGGAAATTTTCAGTGATAATTTCCTCCATTAGTCTTTCTCCTCCTGTTCCCTTCTCTTCTTCTTCTGGGACACCCACAATACATATATTCATGTGCTTCATGTTGTCATTCAATTCCCTGAGTCCCTGCTCATATTTTTCCATTCTTTTCCCTATATTTTCTTTTGCTTGTAGGATTTTAGATGTCCCCACCTCCAATTCACTAATTCTATCTTCTTCCACTTGAAATCTAACATAGACTTCCATTGTTTTTTCATCTCTTCTACTGTGCCTTTCATTCCAATAAGTTCTATGATTAATTTTTTCAGACTTTCAATTTTTTCATTTTGTTTGTTCCTTGCCTTCTTTATATCCTCCCTCAATTCGTTGATTTGATTATTTATGAGATTTTCCATGTCTGTTCTAACATCCTGAATTAATTATTTCTACTCCTGTATCTCATTTGAATTGTTGGTTTCTTCCTTTGACTGGGCCATATCTTCAATTTTCTTAGTATGATTCATTATTTTTTGCCTGTGTCTAGGCATTTAATTTCTTTAATTAGTTTATTCTACAGATTGCTTTCACTCTTTTACCTAGGATTTTCTTGCTTCATGGCTTTGTCTGTATATGTTCTTTGACATTCAGTTCAGCTTATTCTAGACCTCTAGCATAGGTTTTGTTTAATGGATCAGAATTTTTCAGTTCTTGTTTTCTTGTTTCTTGCCCTGCCTGTATGGTGCCCTTTTTGTTGTTGTTTTGTCTTCCTTGGGGAAGGTCTACTTATGTATTATAGACTCCAGTCCCATTTTCCCAGACCAGAGTGGCCTCCTCCTGAGAGGTGAGACCCAGCAGATTAACACACTTTCCTATGATGCCTCCAGACTCTGTTTTTCCTATCCTGCCCAGTATGAGGTGCTTGTTTGCCTGCAGGTCACACCAGCATAAAGTTACATGGTGCCTTTAACTTCAGTAGACCCTTCCTGCTGGGGGCATGGTTGATACAGAGTAGAGATTGTAGGCTGGCTTTAATCACTTCACTTTTCCAGACCCTGGGGTCTGAACTCCTTGAGGGAGGGATTCCACCTGAGCTGAGCCCCACCCCTCTCCTGGGGAAGGCACAGCCTCCAGAGAATTTCCTCCTTCCATCTGACCAGACTCTGCCTCTCAGACAAGCTTAATTTTGCCCTTGCCTGGGGCACTTAGAGCCTGAGAAGTCTTGCAGTTGTAAAAAAAAAAAATCCTTTTCAGAGCAGGACCCCTGTTCTTGGAGGTCTTGATTTGTGAATCAAGAGCTTAATTTGGTAAATTGCTCTGTGCCCCGCCCCACCTTTTTTTTTTTTAGGGTTCAAACCTTTGCAAGTACTTTGTGCTGTTCAATCCAAAAAATTTCTCTCTCTCTTTTTTTTTCTGTCAACCCTGTCCCCTCTGCACCAGTGCAAAAACTAGTAACTTTAGCTTTTATTTGAGGTTTAGCTGAGCTGGGGGCCTATTTTCATTAGTCAGAATTTGTTAATTAATTCCACAATTGGAGCTTGGTTGAGCTCATTCCCTTGTTAGTAAAGTCTCTTTCCTTATTCCTCTGGGAACCAGCCTGTGGGGGACAGGCACTGGGCTCTGCAGCTTGGGGGACTCACGGTTCTGGGTGGGATCACAGCTGGTCCAGCTTGCCCAGATTGGTGTATGCTGTGTGTCTGGTCACTGATATGGTCCCAGCAGTTGTTCTGTACTGTTCCTGGTTATTTATTAGCTGCTCTGGAGGATGAATTAAATTCCACAACTCAGTAAGCCGCCATCTTGGACCTAACCCAGTATTTGTTTGTCTTGATGTGTCTGGCTGATTCCACTCAACATATTGCCTCCAAGATTCATCCATGTTGTCACATGCTTTGGGATATTGTTCCTTCTTAAGCTGAATAATATTCAAACATATGTATATACTACATTTTGCTTATCCATTCATTGATGGACACTTGGGTTGCCTCCATCTTTTGGCAATTGTGAATAATGCTGTTATGAACATCAGTGTGTAAACATCTGAGTCTCTGCTTTCAGTTTTTCTGGTTATATACATAGCAGCATGTTTGCCGGATAATAGAACAATTCTATTTTTAGCTTCCTGAGGAACTGCTACACCATCTTCCACAGTGACTGCAACATTTTACATTCTCACCAACAGTGAATGAGTGTTCCTATTTCTTCACATCCTCACCAACACTTTAGATTTCTTTTTTTTTTTTTAACAGTGGTCATTCTAATAGATGTGAAATGATATAAAATTGTGGTTTTGATTTGCATTTCCTTAATAGTTAGTGATGTTGAGCATCTTCTCATGTGCCTTTTTAGCCATTTGTATTTCCTCTTTGGAAAAATGACTTTTCAAGTCTTTTGCCCATTTTTTCATTGGGTTATTTGTCTTTTTATTGTTGAGTTGTAGGATTTCTTTATATAGTCTAGATATTAAACAGTTATTGGATATGTGGTTTTCAAATATTTCCTTTATTGAGTAGGATGCTTTTCACTTTTTTGACAAACTCCTTTGAAGACAAAATTTTACTTTTGAGGAGGTCCCAATTATCTATTTCTTATTTTGTTGTTTGTGTTTTGGATGTAAGGTCTAATAAATCATTTTCTACCACAAGATCTTGAAGATGCTTCCCTATATTTTCCTCTAGGACTTTTATGATTCTGGTGCTTATATTTAGATCATTGATTCATTTTTAGTTAATTATTGAATAAGGTGTGAGATAGAGGTCTTCATTCATTCTCTTGCATATGGATACCCAGTTCTCCTTGCACCATTTGTTAAAGAGACTTTGTATCACAGTTGAGTACACTTTGCAGCCTTGTCAAATATCAATTAGCCATATATGTGAGGGTCTAATACCGAACTCTCAATTCAATTTCATTGGTCAATATATCTATCTTTATGTCAGTACCATGTTGTCTTGACCACAGTAGCTTTGTAATGTGCATTAAGGTCATGAAGTGTGAGTCCTCCAACATCATTCTTCTTTTTCATGATGTTTTTCACTATTTGGGGCCCCTTATTCTTCCAAATAAATTTGATAATTGGCTTTTCCATCTCTGCAAAGTAGGCTATTGGAATTTTTATTTGGATTGCATTGAATCTGTACATCAATTTGGGTAGAATTGACATCTTAATCATATTTAGTCTTCCATTCCATGAACATGGAATATCCTTCCATTTATTTAGGTCTTTGATTTCTTTTAGCAATATTTTTTAGTTTACTGTAGACAAGTGCTTTACATCTTGGGCTAGATTTATTCCTAGATATTTAATTCTTTCAATTGCCATTTTAAATGAAACTTTTTTCTTGATTTCCTCCTTAGATTGCTCTTATGAATGTGTAGAAATGGTACTGATTGAGTGTTGCTCTTCTATCCTGTCACTTTATTGAACTCATTTATTAGCTTTAGACAATGTTGAATAACAGTAGTGACAGTGGGCATCCTTTTCTTGTTCTAGATCATAGAGAGAAAGTTTTCAGTGTTTCATCATTTAGTGGAATGTTAGTTGTTGGTTTTTCGTATGTGCCCTTTATCATATTTAGGACATTTCCTTCTATTCCTCAAATTCTAAAAGTTTTTGTCAAGAAAGTACACTGCATTTTGCCAAATGCCTTTTCTGTATCAGTAGATATCATGTGACTTTTCTCCTTAATTTACTTTCTTGTTCATGGTGTATAATTATTTCATGTGCAAATTCTATTCGTAAGTATTCTGTTGAGAACTTTTTACACCTATAATCATAAGAGAAATTTATGTAATTTCCCTTTCTTGTATAGTATCTTTATCTGACTTTGATTATTAGGGTGATGCTGGTTTAACAGAATGAGTTAGGTAATTGTGTTAGTTTGCAAGTGCCAGAATGCAAATATACTGGAACTGGAATGACTTTTTTTTAAAAAAAACTTTTTTTTTGTATAGTATATCATATAAAGAAAGCAAAGAAATTTAAAAAGCAATAGGTTTCAAAGCACTCTTCAAAAAATGGTTACAGGATAGATCCCAGAGTTTCTCATGGGCTACCATATGATCCTCTCATATTTTTCTATCTGCTCCAGAATATAGGTGACTAGAGGGCTTAAATACTTTCTTATCATCACAATCTACTTTTCCTTCTTTTTTGTGAATAGCATATACGCAAAAAAAGCAATAAATTTCAAAGCACAGCACCACAATTAGTTGTAGAACATATTTCAGACTTTGACATGGGTGACCATTTCACAATTTTAGGTTTTAATTCTAGCTGCTCTAAAGTACCAGAGACTAAAAGAGATCAATTTAATGATTCAGCATTCATATTAATTTGTTAAGTCCTATCTTCTATGTATAATTCCATCATCACCTTTGATCTTTCCATACCACTCATTGGGGTTGTTTGGGCTATGGCAATTCTAAATTTTTGATGTTGGAAGGGTCTGTCACTAATGTGGGATAGGGAGATGGAACTATCTGATGTTCTGGAGAGGCTGGACTAGGTGTCAGGACTTATCTGTCCCAGGGATCCATCTGGAGGTTATAGGTTTCTGAAAGTTACTAGAGTGCCTGGAACCCTCGTGGAATCTTTTATATTGTCATAGGTGTTCTTTAGGCTTGGCTGGAATGGTCTTGGTTGGGGGTTGGCAAGTGATGAAAAGTAGCAAGGACTACCTGAAGCTTATGTAAGAGCAACCTCCAGAGTAGACTCTTAACTCTACTTGAAATCTCTCTGCCACTGATACCTTATTAATTATGCTTCTTTTACCCCTTTTGGTCAGGATGCAATTGTTGATCCCATGGTGCCAAGTCTGCATTCATCCCTGGGAATCCTCTCCCATGTTGCCAGGGAGATTTTCACCCTGGATGTCATGTCCTACGTAGTGGGGAGGGCAATGATTTCACTTGAAGAGTTGGGTTTAGAGAGACTGAGGTTACATCTGAGCAACAACAGAGGTCCTCCAGAAGTAAGTCTCAGGCATGCCTATAGGTAGTCTAAGCTTCTCTGCTACTACATAAGCTTCACATGAGTAAGCCTCATGATTGAGGGCATGCTCTGTTGATTTGGGTATCGCTAAAGTTTGACACAGTATCAGGAGATTCCCTGATGGTAAGGCTTAATAGTTTCATAGTCTTTCTCCCTTCCCTCAGGGGACTTTGCCAATGCTTTTTGATTATCTGGTTAATATACTGTAGGATAGTTCCAGGCATTACAGTTATCTGTAAAGGATTAAAGGACCTCTTTCTCATTCTGTGCTCTCTCTGTGTTTCAGTTGTTCAAATGAGCTATACAGATAGGTTGAATTAGATTATTCAGTACTGAAAATTTCAGTTCCATATCAAATAAACCTTTCTTCCACTGGTTTCAAAGAGTATGTGTGGTTCAAAAATATAGACACTGTCTTCCTTACCCCTTAATGTTCTGAATTACTTTAACTCCAACCTGTTTGGCTTTGTTCTTACCTCTAAATATCAGATTATATACATAAAAGAGCCTCTCAAAATCCAGAAATAATAATCACCACTCTGGACTTAATGTTTCTGCTCTACAAGTTTACAATCTCGGCCCCTATTTTGTTCTAAGCACTTTCTGAAGGTGATCTTACCACTGTTTTTTATTGTTGTTGTTGTTGTTGTTTTTGTCTCTGGTTTATTTTGTCTCACCAAATGTGCCACATGTTCATTCACATCATTGCATGCCTCACACCATTGTACTTTTTGTAGCTGCACAGACTACGTTCATAAGTATACACCATCATTCACCATTCTACTTCTCTGCCAGTGCATCCTTCAGCCACCTGCATTCATTGGGCATCATGTGGAGGGCCCACAGTTCATCAACATTCTCAATGTTAGATAATTTCATTGTTCTCAAGAGACAGAAAACACACCCTCGCCAAATAAGAAATCTAAGCTTCCTCTTAGCTTTTGTCCCTCATCCATTATTTACCTCTGCTATTGCTGTGGTAGTGCTGATGGTTTCCTTTTGAACATAGCTCATATCATGCAATAGCAGCTTTCCCCCTGTGCCCTGTATTTAAACATTCTTTATGCAAGAATCATTTATTTGAAGTAATTCTTACGAGAATTCATTCATATTTCTTGTGTGAGTCAGTGGGACACGTAGGTCTATACAACCCCTTTAATCTTGTTCATCTTCAATACGGTAATATTACTTTTAGATCCACTAGAAAATCACCTTCACTCCTATCTATTCCCTTACATTGGAATTCAACCTTATCAGCTGATGGTTCACCCATCTCTAGCATCTATGTATCTCTCTAAGTCCCCTGTATTCTGTATTATAAGACTCTGATTATACCTTTATTCTGGTCACAAAAGTGGACTCATACAGTATCTGTCCTTTTGTGTCTGGCTAATTTCAATCAGCATTATGTCCTCAAGGCTCATCCATCTTGTCATGTGGTTCCTGATGTCATTTTGTCTTACTGCTGCATTATATTCCATTGTATGCATATACCATATTTTGTTGATCTACTCATCTGTTGATGGGCATTTGGTTTGTTTCCATCTTTTGGTGCTTGTGAATAATGCTGCTATGAACATCGGTGTGCAAATGTCTGTTTGTGTCATTGCTTTCAGCTCTTTTGGGTATATACCAAGTACTGCTATTACTGGATCATAGGATAGCTTGATATTTAGGTTCCTAAGGAACCACCAAACAGTCTTCCATAGTGGCTGCACCATTGTACACTCCCACAAGCAGTGCATAAGTGTCCTAGTTTCTCCACATCCTCTCCAACATTTATAGTTTCCTGACTGTTTAATAGCAGCCATTCCTACAGGTGTGAGGTTGTATCTCATTGTAGTCTTGACCTGCATTTCCCTAATAGCCAGTGAAAATGAGCATTTCTTCATGTGCTTTTGAGCCACCTGTACTTGCTCTTCAGAAAAATTCCTATTCATATCTTTAGCCCATTTTATAATTGGTTTGTTTGTTCTTTTGTTGTTGAGTTGTGTGATTTCTTTGTATATACAGGGAATTAAACCTTTGTCTGATATACGATTTCCAAATATTCTCTCCCATTGAGTTGGCTGCCTTTCACCTTTTTGGCGAAGTCTGTTGAGGTGCAGAAGCATTTGATTTTGCTGAGAAATCTACATATAGTCTTTTTGGGCTTCCCTGTATGTGATGGATTGCTTTTCTCTTGCTGCTTTCAAGATTCTCTCTTTTTCTTTGACATCTGACATTCTGATTAGTAAGTGTCTTGGAGTATGTCTATTTGGATCAATTCTGTTTGGTGTATGCTGCACTTCTTGGATCTGTAATTTTAAGTCTTTCATAAGAGTTGGGAAATTTTCAGTGATAATTTTCTCCATTAGTTTTCCTCCTCCTTTTCCCTTCTCTTCTCCTTCTGGGACACCCACAACATGTATATTCATGTGCTTCATCTTGTCATTCAATTCCCTGAGTCCCTGCTCATATTTTTCATTCTTTTCCTTATATTTTCTTTTGCTTGTCGGATTTCAGATGTCCTGTCCTCCAGTTCACTAATCCTATCTTCTGCCTCTTGAAATCTGACATTGTAGGTTTCCACTGTTTTTTTCACCTCTTCTACTGTGCCATTCATTCCCATAAGTTCTGTGATTTATTTTTTTTTACTTTTGATTTCTTCTTTTTGTTCATTCCTTGCCTTCTTTATATCCTCTCTCAGTTCACTGATTTGATTTTTGATGAGGTTTTCCATGTCTATTCGAACATTCTGAATTAATTGTTTCAACTCCTGTATCTCATTTGAATTGTTGATTTGTTCCTTTGGGCCATATCTTCAATTCTCTTAGTATGAGTCATTATTTTTTGCTTGCATCTAGGCATTTAATTTCCTTAATTAGTTGATTCTGGAGATTGTTTTCACTTTTTTTGCCTAGGACTTTCTTGCTGGATGATTTTGTTCTCTATCTGTTCTTTAACATTTAGTTCAGCTTATTCTGGACCTCCAGCTTAGGTTTTGTTTAACAGATCAGAATTTTTCAGTTCTTGTATTTTTGTTTCTTGCCCTGCTTGTAGGGTGTCTTCCCTTCCCCCCTTAGGAGGGTCTGCTTAAGTATTATAGACCCCAGCCAGATTTTCCCAGACCACACTGGCCTCCTGTCAGGAGGGAAGAATCACTTGCATCAGTTTTCCCTGAGGGTGAGACCCAGCAGATTGAAAGGTTTTCCTATGAAGCCTCTGGGCTCTCTATTTTTCCTATCCTGCCCAGTATGTGGTGCTTGTCTGCCTGCAGGTCCCACCAGCATAAGGTGATGTGTACCTTTAATTTCAACAGACTGTCTCTGCAGGGGGCATGGTGGAAACAGAGGAGAGGTTGTAGTCTGGTTTTAATTGCTTCACTTTTCCAGACCCTGGGGTCTGAACTCCTTGAGGGAGGGATTCCACCTGGGCTGGGCCCCACCCCTCTCCTGGGGAAGGCACAAGCTCCAGACAAACACTCAGACAAGCTTAATTCTACCTGTGCCTGGTGCAGTGGAGCCTGAGAAGCCTTGCAGCTGTATCCAAAGAGCAGTAAAGCTGTAGAAACACAGCAACCAAAACTAAAGAGAAAAATCCTTTTCAGAGCAGGATCCCCAGTCCTCAGATTTGCCAATCAAGAGTTAAGTTGGTACGTTGCTCTGTGTATCTACAGGTCCCTCCTCTCCTTCAGGGCCCAGAACTTTTCAAATCCAAAAAAACCTCTGTTTTTTTATTTTCTATTTTTTTAAATTTTTCCATCAGCCTGGTCCCCTCTGTGCCGGGGCAAAACCCAGCAACCTCTGCTTTTACTCAAGGTTCAGCTGAGTGGGGGTCTATTTTTAGTAGTGAGAATTTGTTAATTCATTCCACAATTAGAGTTTTGTTGAGCTCAGCCCCTGCTGCTGGTAAACTCTCTTTCCTTTCCCCTCTAGGAAGCAGCATATGGGGAAGGGGAAGCAGCTGCCACAGCTTGGGAAACTCATGGTTCTGAGTGGGCTCACAGCCAGTCCAGCGGGTCCAGATTGGTGTACTCTGTATGTCCGGTCACTGACATGGTCCCAGAGGTTGTTTTATATTGTTCCTGGCTATTTATTAACTGCTCCGGAGGATGAACTATGTCCCAAACCTCGCTAAGCCACTATCTTCAGAAGCATTTGATTTTGAGGCATTCCCATTTATCTATTTTTTCTTTTGTTGCTTGTGCTTTGGGTGTAAAGTTTAGTAAGCTATCTCCTATTACTAGGTCTTGAGGATGTTTCCCTACATTTTCTTCTAGAAGCTTTATGGTGCTAGTTCTTATAATTAACTATTTGATCCACTTTGAGTTAATTTTTGTGTAGCGTGTAAGAAAGGAGTCCTCTTTCCTTCTTTTGGCTATTGATAGCCAGTTCTTCCATGCCCAATTATTGAAAACTCTACTTTGTCCCTGTTCAGAGGATCTGGGGGCCTTGTCAAAAATCAGTTGACCATAGATTTGGTGGTTTATTTCTGCACTCTCAATTCAAATTCATTAGTCAATGCTTCTGTCTTTGTGCCAGTATAATGCTGTTTTGACCATTGTGGCTTTATAATAGGTTTTAAAGTCATAGAGTATTAATCCTCCCACTTCATTCTTCTTTTTCAGGATACTTTTAGCTATCTGGGGTCTCTCCCTTCCAGATGAATTTGGTAGTTAACTTTTCCAAATCTTTGAAGTAGGTTATTGGAGTTTTGATTGGTACTGTGTTGAATCTGTACATCAATTTGGGAGAATTGACATCTTAACTATATTGAGCCTTCCTAACCATAAGCAGGGAATGTCTTTTCACCTATTTAGATCTCCTTTGATTTCTTTTAGCAATGTTTAAGTAGTTTTCTGTATACAAGTCCTTTACATGCCTAGTTAAGTTCATTCCTGAGTATTTGATTCTTTTAGTTGTTATTTTGAATGGAATTTTTTCCTTAACTGACTCCTCAGCTAGGTCATTGCTTGTGTATAGAAATGTTACTGATTTTTGCACATTAATTTTATTTCCAGCCACTTTGCTGAATTTATTAGCTCAAGTAACTTTGCTGTAGATTTCTCAGGATCTTCCAAGCATAGTATCATATCATCTGCAAATAATGAGAGTTTTACTTCTTCCTTTCCAATTTGGATGCCTGTTATTTCTTTGTTCTGCCTGATTGCTCTAGCTAGAACTTCTAGCACAATGTTGAATAATAGTGGTGACAGTGGGCATCGCTGTCTTGTACCTGATCTTAGGGGGAAGGTTTTCAGCCTCTCTCCATTGAGTACAATGCTGGCTGTCAGTTTTTCATATATTCCCTTTATCATATTGAGGTAGTTACCTTTGATTCCTATCTTTTGGAGTGTTTTTATCAGAAAAGGATGCTGAATTTTGTCAAATGCTTTTCCAGCATCAATCAACATGATCATGTGATTTTTTTTTTGCTTCTGATTTGTTAATGTGTTGTATTACGTTAATTGATTTTCTTGCATTGAACCAACCTTGCATTCCTGGTATAAACCCCACTTGGTCATGGTGTATAATTCTTTTAATATGTTGTTGGATTTGATTTGCTAATATTTAATTGAGAATTTTTGCATCTATGTTCATTAGGGAGATTGACCTGAAGTTTTCCTTTCTTATACCTGGTTTTGATATTAAAATGATATTAGTTTCATAAAATGAGTTAGAGTTCCTTTTTACTCAATTTTTTGGAAATGTTTGAGCAGGATTAGTGTTAGTTCTTTCTGGAATGTTTGATAAAATTCCTGTGTGAAGCCATCTGGCCCTGGGTTTTTCTTTGTAGGAAGATTTTTGATGACTGATTGAATCTCTTTACTTGTGATTGATTTGTTGAGACCTTCCATTTCTTCCTGAGTCAGTGTAGCTTGTTTGTGTGTCTCCAGGAATTTGCCCATTTCAGCTAAGTTGTCTAGTTTGTTGGCAAATAGTTGTTTATAGTATCCTTTTATTATTTCTTTTATTTCTTCTGGCTCTGTGGTAATGCACCCCTTCTCATTTGTGATTTTGTTTATTTGCATCCTCTCTCTTTTTTTTTCTTTGTTAATCTTGCTAGTGACCCATCAATTTTATTGATTTTCTCAAAGAACCAACTTTTGGTTTTATTGATTCTATTGTTCTTTTGTTCTCCCATTCATTTATCTCTGCCTTAATCTTTGTTATTTCTCTTCTCCTATTTGCTTTGTGGGTAAGTTTGTTGTTCTTTCTCAAGTTCCTCCAGGTTTGTTGCTCTTTCTTGCTTTTTAGTATAGGTATGTAAGGCAATAGATTTTCCTCTCAGCACAGCCTTTGCCACATCCCATAACTTCTGATAAGTTGTATTTTCATCTTCATTTATCTCCAGATAGCTGCTGATTGCTCTAGCAATTTCTTCTTTGACCCACTGGTTGTTTAAGAATGTATTATTTATTTAATCTCCATATATTTATGAATGTTCTCATTTTTTGGTGGTTATTGAGATCCAGCTTCATCTCATTGTGATCAGAGAAAGTGCTATGAATAATTTCAATATTTTTAAATTTATAAAGACCTGTTTTGTGCCCCAGCATATGATCTATCCTGGAGAATGTTCTATGAGCACTAGAGAAGAATGTGTAACCTTGTGCTTTGGGGTGCAATGACCTATATATGTCTGTTAGGTCTAATTCATTTATCAAATTATTTAACTTTTCTATTTCCTTTTTGAACTTCTGTCTAGTTGTTCTTTCTATAGAGGAGAGTGGTGTATTGAAGTCTCTTACACTTATTATTGAAACATCTATCACTCCCTTCACTTTTGCCAATGTCTGTCTCATGTACTTTGGAGCCCCTTGATTGGGAGTATAAACATTTATGATTGTTATATCTTCTTGTTGAATTGACCCTTTAATTAATATATAGTGTCCTTCTTTGTCTCTTATGAAGTCTTTACATTTAAAGATTATTTTGTCTGATATTAATATAGTTACTCCTGCTTTCTTTTGTTTACAACTTGCATGGAGGTCTTTTTCCATCCTTTCACATTCAATCTATTTGTATCCTTGTGTCTAAGATGAGTCTTTTGTAAGCAGCATATAGCTGGATTATGTATCTTAATCCATTCTGCAAATTTGTATCTTTTAATTGGTAAATTTAGTCTGTTAACATTCAAAGTTATTATTGAAAAGACATTTCTTGATTCTACCATCTTATCTTTTTAATTTTATTTGTCATATCTCTGTATTCTTTTCCCTCTTTCTCTTTATATTCTTTAAATTACCCTTAGTGGTACTCTTCAATTCTGTGCTCTCCTCTATACCCCCCTCTCCTATTTTTTTTTCGGGTGGTAGAGCTCCTTATAGCATTTCTTGTAGGGCCAGTGTCTTGTTGACAAATTCTTTCAGGACTTCTTTGTTTGTGAAAGCTTTAATCTCTCCCTCAATTTTAAAGCACAGTTTGGCTGGGTACAGAATTCTTGACTGGAAGACTTTCTATTTCAGGATCTTGAATATGTCATACCACTGCCTTCTCACCTCCAGAGTGCTGGTTGAGTAGTCTGAAGTGAGTCTTATTTGATTTCCTTTGTATGTAGTAGACTGTTTTTCTCTTGCCACTTCCAGGATATTCTGCCTCTCTTCAACACTTGACAGACTGACTAACATGTGGCTTGGGGAAAGCCTACTTAGATTTTTCTGTTTGGAGTTCTTTGGGCTTCTTTGGCTTGTATATTTATGACCTTTATTGGGGTTGGGAAGTTTTCTGCCATTATATCCTCAAATACTCTTCCTAGCCCTTTACTCCTCTCTTCTCCTTCTGGAACACCAGTGATTCTTATATTTGCGTGCTTTGTTTTGTCTATCATTTCCTTGAGTTCCCATTGAATATTTTCCATCTTTTTTGCCATTTGCTGTTTTGAGTCTTCAAAGGCAGTAATCCTGTCCTCTATATCACCTATTCTTTCTTTTGTCTCTTCAAATCTGGTGTTGTGTGCCTCTAGTATGCTTTAATTTCATCAACAGATCTTTAATCACTGTGATTTCCACTATTTTTCTATTTATTCTTTCAAATTCCTCTTTGTGCTCTTCTACTGTCTTCTTGATCTCCTTTATGTCATTTGCTCTCCCGCTCATTTTATTAAGTAGAGTTGTATGAACATCTTTGATTAGTTGTTCCAATGTCTGTGTCTCCTCAGGTGTTTTTATTTGGTTGTTAGGCAGGTCTATATCTGTCTGCATTGTGATATGCCTAGTGATCTTCTGCTGTCTTTGTCACATGCAGATATATTTTTTATTAATTAAAAAAATTATAAGAAAGAGACACAAACATTCTTAAGATATGCTCATTCCATTCTACATATATAATCAGTAATTCACAATATCATCACATAGCTGCATATTCATCATCATACACATTTCTTAGAACTTTTGCATCAACTCAGAAAAATAAATAAAGACAATAGAAAAATAAAATGAGAACAGAGAAAAAAATTATACATACCATACCCCTTACCCCTCCCTTTCATTGATCACTAACATTTCAAACTAAATTTAGTTTAATATTTGTTCCCTGTATTATTTATTTTTATTCCATATATTCTACTCATCTGTTGACAAGGTAGAGAAAAAAGAGCATCAGACACAAGGTTTTCACAATTACAAAGTCACATTGTGAAAGCTATATCATTATACAATCATCATCTAGAAACCTGGCTACTGGAACACAGCTCTACATTTTCAGGCAGTTTCCTCCAGCCTCTCCATTACATCTTGAATAACAAGGTGACATCTACTTAATGCATAAGAATAACCTCCAGGATAACCTCTCGACTCTGTTTGGGATCTCTCAGCCATTGACACTTTGTCTCATTTCACTCTTTCCCCTTTTGGTCAAGAAGGTATTCTCAATCCCTTGATACTGAATCTCAGCTCACTTTAGGATCTCGTCCCACGTTGCCAGGAAGGTCCACAGCTGTGGGAGTCATGTCCACATAGACAGGGGGAGGGTGGTGATTTTGTTTGTTGTGTTGGCTTTAGAGGGAGGCCACATCTAAGCAACAAAAGAGGTTCTCTTGGGGGGTGACTCTTAGGCCTAATTTTAAGTAGGCTTTACCTATCCTTTGTGGGGTTAAGTTTCATATGAACAAACCCCAAGACTTGGGGCTCAGCCTATAGCTTTGGTTGTCCACACTGTTTGCAAGAATATCAAGAATTCAACTTGGGGAAGTTGGATTTTCCCCTGTTCTCATCATTCCCTGAAGGGGACTTTGCAAATACTTTTCCACTCACTGATCAAATTACTCTGGGATTCATCGGGGCATCACTCTGGACAAACCAGCAAAATCTCATGTCCTACCCAAGGTTCCATGTACTTATGTTGTTCAACCAACTATCTACAGAAGTTATATTAGGAGATGCACTTGTCAAAATACAAATTTTGTACCAAATGAACATTTTTTTTGCTTTAGTCTCACACATAAGTTGAAACTTTAACATATTAATTACCATCTATTTTCAGCACCCTGCAGTAATAACATTCCTTTGTTCTTCCTCATGCAAAAACTTTTTTTTTTATTTTGTACATTTAGTCACTATCATTATACACTCTAGGCATTCCTAGATTATACTATCTCAATCGTTATCATCTATGTTTCTTTGTGATTTCATTTATGCCCCCAGCCCTCCTCCCTCTATCATTCTCACATTCAGCTTCATTCAGTGTTTTAACATAATTGTATTACATTTAGGTAGTATTGTACTGTCAATTTCTGAGTTTTTATATTCAGGCCTGTTGCACAATCTGTATCCCTTCAGCTCCAATTACCCAATATTTTACCCTATTTCTACCTCCTGATGGTCTCTATTACCAACAAAATATTCCAAGTTTATTCACTAATGTCAGTTCATATCAGTGAGACCATACAGTATTTGTCCTTTTTTTTTTTTTTGCTAATCTCACTCAGCATAATGTCCTTAAGGTCCATCCATGTTGTTACATACTTCATAACTTTATTCTGTCTTACAGCTGCATAATACTCCATCGTATGCATATGCCACAGTTTGTTTAGCCACCCATCTGTTGATGGACATTTTGACTGTTTCCATCTCTTGGTAATTGTAAATAATGATGCTATAAATATTGGTGTGCAAATGTCCATTTGTGTCCTTGCCTTCATGTCCTTTGAGTAGAGACAGCATATAGATGGGTCCTGTTTTTTAATCCATTCTGCCAGACTATGTCTTTTGATTGGGGAGTTTAATCCATTAACATTTAGTGTAATTACTGCACAGGTAGTACTTTCTTCTACCATTTTGCCTTTTGGATTTTATATGTTGTCATGGTTAGGGACATGTGTCAACTTGGCCAACTTGTGCTACCTGTTTATCTGATTGGGCAAGTGCTGGCCTGTCTGTTGCAATGAGGACATTTCATAGGATTAGATCATGATCACATCAGCTGCATCCACAGCTGATTCCATTTGTAATCAGCCAAAGGGGAGTGTCTTCTACAATGAGTGATGCTTAATCTAATCATGGGAAGCCTTTTAAAGAGGACTCAGAGGAGATAGGTTCCATTCCTGCTTTGGCTGGTGAACCTCTCCTGTGTTGTTCATCCAGACCATCCATCAGAGTCGCCGGCTTCACAGCCTGCCCTGTGGATTTTGGACTCTGCATTTCTGCAATCACGTGAATCACTCTTATAAATTTTATATTTGCAAGTGTTCCCTATTGATTTGTTTTCTCTAGAGAACCCTAACTAATACACATGTCATATTTAGTTTTTCCTCTTTTTACCTTTACTCATAGTCTTCCTTTCTACACTTTTCTCCACACCTCTCTCTTCTGTCTTTTCGTATCTGTCGGTGCAGAGTTGGTCTCTAGGTCACAAATTCTCTCAGTGATTTTTTGTCTGAAAATGTTTTAATTTCTCCCTCATTTTTGAAGGACAGTTTTGCTGGATATAGAATTCTTGGTTGGCAGTTTTTCTCTTTTAATAATTTAAATATATCATCCCACTGTCTTCTTGCCTCCATGGTTTCTGCTGAGAAACCTACACATAATCTTATTGGGCTTCCCTTGTATGTGATGGATTGCTTTTCTCTTGCTGCTTTCAAGATCCTCTCCTTCTCTTTGACCTCTGACATTCTGATTAGTAAATGTCTTGGAGTACGTTTATTTGGATCTATTCTCTTTGGGGTGCACTGCACTTCTTGGATCTGTAATTTTAAGTCTTTCATAAGAGTTGGGAAATTTTCGGTGATAATTACCTCCATTAGTTTTTCTCCTCCTTTTCCCTTCTCTTCTCCTTCGGGGCACTGACAACACGTAGGTTGTTCATGCACTCCATATTGTCACTCAATTCTCTGAGTCTCTGCTCATATTTTTCCATTTTTTCCCATATATTTTCTTTTTCTTATCGGATTTCAGTTATTCCGTCCTCCAGTTCACTAATCCTATGTTCTGCCTCTCGAAATCTACCATTGTAGATTTCCATCATTTTTCATCTCTTCTACCTTGACTTTCATTCCCATAAGTTCTGTGATTTGTTTTATCAGACTTTCGATTTCTTCTTTTTGTTCATTCCTTGCCTGCTTTATATCCTCCCTCAATTCATTGATTTGGTTTTTGATGAGGTTTTCCATGTCTGTTCGTATATTCTGAATTAATTGTTTCAGTTCCTGTATCTCATTTGAATTGTTGGTTTGTTCCTTTGACTGGGCCATATCTTCAATTTTTCTAGTGTGATTTGTTATTTTTTGCTGGCATCTAGGCATTTAATTACCTTAATTAGTTTATTCTGGAGATTGGTTTCACTTCTTTTACCTAGGGTTTTCTTGCTGGATGAATTTGTTGTCTATCTGTTCTTTGACATTCAGTTCAGCTTTATCTGGACCTCTGGCTTAGGTTTTGTTTAACAGAGGAGAATTTTTCAGTTCTTGTTTTCTTGTTTTTTGCCCTGCTTGTGTGGTGCCTTTTTCCCCCACCCTTAGGAGGGTCTACGTAGGTATTATAGACCTCAGCCGGATTTTCCCAGACCAAACTGGCCTCCTATTAGGAAGAAAGAGTCACCTGCATTGGTTTTCCCTGAGGGTGAGACCCAGCAGATTGAAAGACTTTCCCGTGAAGTCTCTGGGCTCTGTTTTTCCTATCCTGCCCAGTGTGTGGCACTTGTCTGCCTGCAGGTCCTACCAGCATAAGATGATGCGGTACCTTTAACTTTGGCTGCGGGCATGGTGGAGACTAAGGAGAGGTTGTAGGCTGGTTTTAATGGCTTCAAATTACCAAGCCCTGGTGTCTGAATTCTTTGATGGAGGGATTCCACCTGGGTGGGGCTTCACCCCTCCACTGGGGAAGGCACAAGCTCCAGACAAGCCCTCAAACTATCTTGTTTCTGCCTATGCCTGGGGCAGTTGCAGCCTGAGAAGCCCTGCCACTGTATCTAAAGGTAGTCAAGGCTTTGTAGAAACACAGTCACAAAAAACTCTTTTTTTAAAATTTTTCCATCAGCCCTGCCCCTTTGACCAGATTCACCTGAACTGGGGGCCTATTTTTAGTAGTCAGAATTTGTTAATTAAGTCCACAATTGGTGTTTGGTTTGGCTCAGCCTCTGCTGCTGGTAAAGTCTCTTTCCTTTCCCCTCTGGGAAGCAGCCTGTGGGGGTAGGGCGCCAGCTACCATGGCTTGGGGAACTCACGGTTCTGGGGGGGCTCGCAGCCAGTCCAGCTGGTCCAGACTGGGGTATGCTGTGTGTCTGCTCACTGACGTGGCCTCAGGAGCTGTTCTGTACTGTTTCTGGTTATTAGTCATTGTTCTGGAGGACGGCCTAAAGCACGCACATTGCTAAGCCTCCATCTTGGCCTGGAAGTCAACATGTAGTTTTGACCATTTTACTTTGGGAGTTGATTTCTTTCAGTAGTCTAAGGCCTTATGTTTGTGGGATGTTTGTACAGCAGGGAGCAGGGCACAGGGTGGGGCACTCAGTACAGTGATTTGTTTCAGGGCAGGTATGGGCACAGGCTGGGGATGTTACATTGGTGCTTGTGAATGTGGGCATCCAGTGGTCAGGGAGGATGTAGCTGTGCAGGTACACCAGTCTGGGGGACGTAACCCTGGTGTGCACTAGTCTAAGGCATGGAGCCCTTTGTGTGCATGTGTAGAGCTATGGCAGCAGGTCAGTGTTATGTCTTCGTGGATTGGGGGCAGATGTGACCCAGCTGTGCAGGCTGCTATTTTCTCAGAGCTTGGAAGTGAGGCTGAGGGCTGTGTGCATGAGCAGTTCTAGGACTGCTATAACGTGCAGTTTCCAGAGCTGAATGATGATTGGGCGCCCGTGTGCGTGCGTGGGCATGGGACGCTGTAAACGGATGCTCTGAGCTCAGGGCAGGTGGGGTGAGGCTGTGTGACACCATGAGCAGGACGGGGGTGCGGGCGTAGCCTAGGTATGGAGGTTAGTTTCTGCAACCTTTATGTGCTGGTAACAGCCTGCAGGGAACAGGGAGGGGGAGGTAGTGCTTGGGAGGGTTGTAGGAGAGGTACGTTGGGCTGCACTTAGCATGGGGGTGTGGGGCAGGTATGTGCACTGGTGGCTGGTGGGGTGGGGATGCCTGAAGTGTGGGGAATGGGAGTGGGTAAGGGGTTTCAGGTTCATGGGGTTTGGGGTGAGTGGAATGGCTTTTAAAAGGGGGAAATTTAATAAGTTACAAGTTTACAGTTCTAAGGAAGTGAAAGTGTCCAAATTAAGACTAACAAGAGGTTACCTTCTCTCAAGAAAAGCTGATACTGTCTGGAACAGTTCTGTCAGCTGGGAAGTCATGTGGCTGGCATCTGCTGATCCCTTGCTCCTGGGTTCTGATGACTTCTGCCTCTTTTCCTGTCGGGATCCTCACTTTGCTTCTCCAGAGCTGGCTTTCATTTCTTGGCTTCTTTCCGTTGGTTCGCTCCAGGTTCTGGCTTGCTTAACATCTCATGGCAACATCTGCTGGGATCCAAGCATCTCCAAACATCTGTGTCTCTGATCTCCAGGTGTTAGCTCTGCTCTGAAGTTTTGTTGGCTCTGAAATTTCTGTCATTTATGACTCTCTCCAAAATGTTTTTTTAAAGTTTCTTGCAATTTAATCAAGACTCACTGGAATGGGTGGAGTCACATCTCCACATAATCAAAAGATTACACCCACAATTGGGCATGTCACATCTCCATGGAGATAATCTAATCAAAAGTTTCCATCCTGCAATATTGAATCAGGATTAGAAGAAATGGCTGCCTCTACAAGATGGAATCAGAATTAAAACATGGCTTTTCTGGGGTACAAACTTTCAAACCATCTCAGTATAGTTCCCTCCCTGAGTAGGATTGGTATTCTTCTTGGTATCACTGGTAAAACTCACCTATGAAGCCATGTGGTCCTGGGCTGGTCTTTATTGGGAGGCTTTTGATGGCTGATTCAATCTCTTAACTTGTATTTACTCCGTTGAGGTCTTCTATTTCTCCTAGAGTCAGTGTAAGTCATTTGTGCCTTTCTAGGAATTTGTCTTTTCATCTAAGTTGTCTAATTTTTTGGCATGAAGTTGATCACTTATGATCCTTTTTATTTCAGTGGGATCAGTAGTAATGTCCCCCTTTCTCATTTCTGATTTTATTTATTTGAATCTTCTTTCTTCTTGTCAGTCTAGCTAAGGATTGTCAATTTTATTGCGCTTCTCAAAGAACCAACTTTTGGTTTTGCTAATGCTCTCAATTATTATTTCATTCTCAATTTCATTTATTTCTGCTCTAATCTTTATTTTCTTATGCTTGCTTTCCTGTTTTCCAATTTCTCCAGGTGTGCCATTATGTCTCTGATTTTAGCACTTACTTCTTTTTTAGTACAGACACTTAGGGTATAAATTTCCCTCCCAGCACTACCTTTGCTGTATCCAGATACAATGTGTTCTTGTTTTCATTTGTCTCAACTGATTTCTCTTAAAGTTTTTCTGATTGTATAGGAGTGTGTTGTTTAACCTCCATATATTTGTGAATTTTCTACTTCTCCAGCAGTTCATTCCATCATGGTCAGCAAAAATGCTGGACAAGAAAAAGTATGAAAAGGCATTTAAATTGGAAAAGAAGTAAAATTATCTCTATTTGCAGATGACATGATCCTATATATAGAAAATTCCACATAATCCACAAGAAAGTTAGTGCAACTAATAAATGAATTCAGCAAAGTTGCAAGTACAAGAGCAATATACAAATTTCTTTAGTTCTGAAAGCTTTTTAGTAGATGCCTGACAGTTTTCCATGTACAAAATCATCTGCGGAAATAGCTTCTTTCGATAACTTCTTTGCGATTTGAATGCCTTTTATTTCTTTTTCTTGCCTAATTTCCCTGGCTAAAACTTCCAGTACAATGTGCAATAGAAGTGATGAGGGTGGACATACACTAGGAATGGACAATCAAAAATGAAATTAAGAAAAAAACAGCATCATCAAAATTAAGATACTATAGTAAATTTAACAGAAGTACGCTGAAGCTACAAAACATTATTGAAAGAAATTAAAGACCCAAATAATGAACAGATACCCCATATTCATGGATTTAAAAGAAGATAGTATGGCAAAGAAGGCATTGTTCCCCAAATTAATCTACAGCTTCAAGCAATTCCT